>NC_045434.1:64762699-64937100 GCF_002776525.5 Piliocolobus tephrosceles
GGTTTCACCGCGTTAGCCAGGATGGTCTCGAACTCCTGACCTTGTGATCCGCCCATCTCGGCCTCCCAAAGTGCTGGGATTACAGGCTTGAGCCACCGCACCTGGCTTTTCTGTTTTTTTTTTTTTTTTTTTTTTTTTCCTCTTGTTCTCTACATTCTACAGCATTGATTGTGGGTTTTATACAATCTCAATGAAATTGTAAATACTAACTCATTTTGGTTTCATGCTTTTCTTTTTAAAATAAATGATTAAGTTCTACATATGTACATATTTTAAATTGACAATTATAATTTTAAAGGAGAAAAAAGATTAGTGACTCTGATTCTACGGTCCTATAAACTTGGATATAATATTCCATTTTCATTTACTAATTTTAATAAAAATTATTACAACATGAATTGTAAAGTAATGATATGTAAATTATCTAGAGAAACCAACAAAGCACTCAATTTTAGCCCCTTAACTGTAGTAATTAATTCTGGATGATCATTTCAGGTTTGGAGGGTTAATTTTAATAGGTGTACGGTTGGATAATAAAATGAAACTTTTTACTATTATTTGAGATCTGAAACTGCTTCAATCAATTAACTTGTTCTGTTTAAAGAGGCAGCTTTTGTGCTCTTTTAACAGTGAAAGCTGAGTTTCTTGGTTCTATCACTTCATTTTCATAGAGCCACGACCAGCATTAGCCTCCCACATGCTGTCCAAAGAGGAGGTTGTTGGTTTTTTGTTTCTTTAAATTTGAAAAGCCTTGTGTTAGACATTCTCAAAAGATACAAGGAAAGTGAGAAATGCTATTTTTGTCCTTAAAAAGACAAGGCAGAGTTAGAAAATGTGCCTGTCCCAAAGATGTCATTAAGAATGTTACAAAACAAAACCAGCTGTTAAAAGAAAAAGTGACGTGACATGAGAAAGAAGTGGAGAATGGGGAACTAGGTTTTGTATATGTCATATCTCATAGTTTTTCTCACATTATCCCCTGTGCCTAGACGGCCTGTCCCATACTCTGTGTCTCATACATTCCTGGCATCCCTTCCCCTTCCCCTCCTTGGTAGCAGTGACTGCTTCTCCTTTGGGCAGTCACTGTATCTGCTCCATGCTTCTATTAACATATTCTTGCATTTTAATATTATTCCATGTTTGTAGATTTAAGATTCAAGAAGTTCAGTAAACCACAAGCAGGATAAACTCAAGGAAAACCTCATGTAATCTCATAGTCAAAATGGTGAAAATCAAAGCAAAGAAAGACTCCTTAAAGCTGCTAGAGGAAAAGCTACACATTACATATAAGGAAACACAAGTTCTGAGGGCTACAGGTTTCTTCTTGTCCCATAAAGGTCAGAAGATGGGATCAACATCTCTAAAGTACTAAAAGAAGGAACTGCCAACTCAGGATTCTACATCCAGCAGAAATATCCTGCAGGTGTGAAGTCAAAATAGAGCTACTCTCAGATGCAGGAAAAGTGAGATAATTTGTTACCAGAATACATTTTCTGTAATAAATGATAAAGGAAATTCATCAGAGGCTAAAAGATAATGATAACAAAAGAAAGTTGGATTTTAGGGAATGAAGGAAGAGTAACAGAAATGGTAAATATCTGGGTAAATATAAGAGACTTTTACAAAAAGTTTTTAAAAAACGCCTATGACCATTGGAAGCAAAATTTATAACATTAGCTGGTGGAGTATTTAATGTGTGAAGATCTAGTCAAATGACAATTATAACATATAGGTCATTTGAAGGGAATATTAAAGGACCTTTATGTGGTTGCAAAGCTTCTATATTTTACTTGAATGTGAAAATACATATATATATTGTAATCTCTAAAGCAACCACTAAAAAAAAATACAAACAGATTTAGCCACAATGCTAATGATAAGTTTAAACAGAGTACTAAAAATTATTTAAGTAATCCAAAAGAAGGCTGAAAAAGGGGCATAGAGGAAAGAAAATAGAGGGAGGCTGGGTGCAGTGGTTCATGCCTATAATCCCAGGACTTTGGTAGGCCAACGCAGGAGGATCACTTGAGCCCAGGAGTTTGAGACCAGCTTGGTCAACATAGCAAGACTCCATCTCTAGAAAAAATTAAGAAAAAAAAATTAGCCAGGCATGATGACACGTGCTTGTAGTCCCAGCTACTCAGGAGGCTGAGGGGGGGATGATCACTTGAGCCCAGGAGTTTGAGGCTATAGTGAGCTATGATGGTGACACTGCACTTCAGTCCAGGTGACGGAGTAAGACACTGTCTCAAAAAAAGAAAAAATATTAAAAAGAAGAGACAAATGGAAATCAAAGAGTAAAGCGGTAGAACTAAATCCAACAAATATGAATAAGTACATTAAATGCTGATGATCTAAACCCTTCAGTTAGAAGGCTGGGATTGACAGAGTGAATAAAAAGGCAAGTCGTTATTATATGCTGCTGTCAAATGACACACTTCAGATGCAAAGGCACAGATAGGTTTAAAGTAAACATATACCATGCAAATAATAAGCATAAAAAGGCTAGAATGGCTATTTTTAAACCAGCTAAAATAGATTTCAAGACAAAGAGTATCACTAGAGATAAAGGGGGACATTTCATAATGATAAAAGAGACAGTTCATCCAGAAGACATAGCAATTATAAATGTATATGAATCTAGTAACAGAGCCATTCCAATCCTGGAAATAAAAACAATAAAAAGGAATGAACTTTGATACATAACCTAGGTGAATCTGAAATCGTTGTATTTAGTAAAAAAAAAAAAGCCAGGCAAAAAATAGCACATACCATATAATTTCATTTATATAAAATTCTGGAAAATACACACTAATTTATAGTGACAGAAAGTAGATTAGTGGTTGCTTAGAAATGGAGGTCGAGGCAGGCATGGATGTTGAAGAACACAAATACGTTTTTGGAAGTGATGGAAGTGTTTGTTGTCTTTATCATGGCAATTTTTTTTGAATGTACGATGGTCAAAACTCAACAAATACTATATTTTAAACATGGAGTTTACTGTACTTCAGTTATAACTCAGTAAGATTGGAGAAAAATAAATGCCTAAAAAAAGTACCAAGTACTTACTAATACTTCTAACTTCAATCTAATACTGCAGGAGTCTTCCTCTTCTTTTTCTTTTCCTTATTTGTATCTCATTCTTCCACAGTGATTCTCTCCAAAAGGTTCTTAGCTTCCCTGGTTCTCAACAACATCAGCATATACAGTCATTTGCCAAAATAGTTTGGGAATTGTTATTGTATATCATTACCAAAACAAAACAAAGTTCAAACTTTCTTTGCAGTTCTTATTTTATTTAGAACATGTTCCCCTGAGAATGTACAGTTCAAATACTATGTTCAAGAGTTACTTGGATTGATATTTCCCTTCTGTATAGACACCTTGTCAACTACCAAAGGTATACAGATTAAATTCATTTGTTTCTGTTTACACAATTTTCCTCAGAGGAAAACATTTGATGATGTAATTTTATTTTCATGTGTAGTAAAATATTTGGTGGGTCAAGAAGTAAAACTAAACAAAAGGTACATTTAGAGAACTGTTCCCCTTCCTTAGCATTTTCTTCTTGTTTCAACTCACTCCCTGCCAGAAACCAATTTCCCTGGCTTCTAATATATCCTTCCTACGTTTCTTTTGCAAAAATGGGCATATATTCTTATTTTACTTTCTTTCATACAAAACTATAACATACTATCTATGATTTTTACTTTAAAATATCCTGGCAATCACTTCACATCAATTTACAGAGCTATTTCTCATTTTTATAGCTGTGTATTATGCCTTTGAATGGATATGCAATGACGTATTCTACCAATCTATCATTCATATATGCATAATAGATTGTCGCCAATATTTTGTCCTTATAAATAATCCTACAAGTTGAAAATCTTAATTAAAACATCTAAAATTCAAAATGCTCCAAAATCCAAAACTTTTTGAGTGCCGACCTGATGCCATGAGTGGAAAATCTCACACCAGACTTTGTTTCATGGGTCACAGTCAAAACCTTGTTTCATGCACAAAGTTATTAAAAATATTGTATAAATTTACCTTTAGGCTACATGTATAGCATATGTATAAAACATAAATGAATATTATATTTAGCCTTGGGTCTGACGCCCAAGATAGTTCATTATTTATATGCAAATATTACAAAATCCAAAAAAGATCTGAAAATGGAAACACTTCTGTTCCCAAGCATTTCAGCTAAGGGATACTCAACATGTACCATAAAAGATCTTGTACATATTTTGTTTCATATTTTAGGATATAGTTCTTCAAAGTAAATTAATATATTATCATTTATTGGATGAAAGGTTAAATCCATACATAGTTGTGTTAGATACTGCCAAATATTAAATACTGTATTAAATATTGCCAAATCCCTTCTGTAGAGTTCTACCATTTTGCATTCCCACCAGCATTGAAATTGAGTGCCAAATTTTCCATATCCTGTCAACAGAATGTTTTGTGAAGCTTTTGAACTTTTGCCAAACTTGCAGTTGCAAGATGGTATCTACGTGATTTTAATTAGCATTTCTCTTATTCTGATGGTCTTTTTACATATTTATGGATGATTTGTATGTCTTTTTTTGTTCCCTTGATTTTTATGAGTTGTTTGTGTAATAGGGATGTTAATCCTTTATCTGTGACATGCATTGCTAATTACTAATATTTTCCCAGTATATAATGTGTCTTTTGACTGTGTTTATGGTGATTTCAGCCATGTGAAAGTTTTCTTTAATGTAGTTGTATTAATGAATATTGTCTTTTATTGACTCTGAATTGTGAGTCACAATGAGACTTTTTAATCAACCAGATTATAAGATAACTCACCTGTGTCCTAGTCTGTGTTACTATAAAGGAATACCAAGGCTGGGTAATTTATAAAGAATAGAGGTTTATTTTGCTCACGATTCTGCAGGCTTTTTAGGAGAAGCATGGTGCCAGCATCTACTTCTGGTGAGAGCTTCAAGCTGTGTCCACTCACAGCAGAAGGCAGAGGCGAGCCAGCCTGTGCAGAAATCACATGATGAGAGTGGAGGCAAGAGAGAAAAGCAAGAGAGGAGGAAGGTGCCAGGCTCTTGTTAACAACCAGGTATCTCAGGAACTAATAGAGTGATAACTCACTCATTACGATGAGGCGGCATCAAGCCATTTATGAGAGATCCGCCTCCATGACTCAGAACACCTTCCAGTAGGCCTCTGCTCCAACATTAAGGATCAGATTTTAATATGAGATTTGGAGGGGTCAACTATCCAAACCATAGCACCTTGTTTTCCTTTAATCTTGCGTGGTTTCTTGTATGCATCACACATCTGATCTATTTGCAGTTTATTCTTGGATAGGGTGTGAGGTATTGTTCCAATTTTATCCTTTTCCAAATAGTTATCCAATTGCCTTAGCGTTATTTATTTTAAAGTTCATCTTTTCTCCAGTGATTTGATATGATACCTTTTTCATATAATGTGTTTCTTATCGACTTACTCTATTTCTCTATCTCCTGCTTTATTATTCTGCCTATTAGTGCAGCAGTGCCACACTGTTTTAATTTTGGACAGAGCCACTGTGTTTTAATTGATGCACTAAGTCCCTGTATAAGTATTGAAATTCTATTAATTGCGGAGTTATTTCTGCTATGTTATTTTATATTTTATTTTTATTCTACATTTATTTTATTTTTCATTTGTTTTCTTTATGGTTTCTATTGGATAGATCAAATTTTCTTATGCTTATTTAAAAGTTTTATCTTCTACTTTTTTATTATGGTGGCTGCCTTTAATCCAAAACCTACAATTATATTTATTTGTCTTGATAATGTCTACAATTTTAGTTTTGAGAGGTTATAGATAGGCCTTTTTATGTTTCTTTTTTTCTTTTTGTCATTTGGATATGCTTTTCTCTTATATTTTGTTTGATCCTTGCTTTTTTTTTTAACACAATAATTTTTACCAAGTAATTTGACCATTCTTCCATCATATTTCTCTCTCAGCGCTTTCCTGAATTTATTTCTCTTTTTATCGGGTACTCTTTCAAGAGTGTTTTCAGATTGGGATTTTGTGTGGCAAACTTTCTGAAGCCTCATATTCCTGGAAATATCTTCATGGCATTCTTGCATGTAAGTGACAATTTGGCTGGATATGAAATTCTAGGTTCAACGTTCTTTTTCCTTTAATAATTGGAACATATTTTCCTATGCCCAATGTAGTCTTCAGAAATCTGATAAATTATGATTCTTTACTTTTCTTTAGGTGACTGTTTTATCTTTCTGACAACGTTTAGAATTTTCTTCTGATTTTTTTTTTTTTTTGAGACAGAGTCTTGCTCTGTTGCCCAGGCTGGAGTGCAATGGCTCGATCTCGGCTCACTGCAACCTCTGCCTCCCAGGTTCAAGTGATTCTCGTGCCTCCACCTCCCAAGCAGCTGGGATTACGGGCGTGTGCCATCACACTCAACTAATTTTTGTACTTTTAGTAGAGATGGAGTTTCACTATATTGGTCAGGCTGGTCTCGACCTCCTGTCCTCAAGTGATCCGTCTGCCTCGGCCTCCCAAACTTCTGGTATTACAGGCGTGAGCCACCGCTCCTGGTCTTTTTCTGTATGCTTAATATTCTTAGTTTCACTGAAGTATTCTAGGTGTGGGTTTTTCTTTGTTCTTCTTGGCACTGTGTAAGTCCTTTCAACCTGAGGTCTTTTGTCTTTTATTCTTATTTCTTCAAATATTTCCTCCCCTCCATGTTTTTCCTCATCTCCTGGGAATCTCATTGTTTGGATATTAGCACCTCAGTTTACTTATAACCATATCGTAAGTAAATGTAAGCCACAACACTCTTAGACTTTCTTTCATATTTTCTATCTTTTCATCTGCTGCTGCTGCCCTGCGGGAGAACATCTCAACACGATCTTTCAGCTTAGAAATTCTGCTTTCAGGCATGTCTATCCAGTTATTTATCCCTTCTGTTTGTTTCAAATCATTCATATACAATATTTCTATTTGTTTCCTTTTTATAATTTATTCTACCTGTTCCATATTTTAGTATCATCTCTTTTGTTGAGAATATTTATTACGCTTATTTAAAATCTTGGTGCATCTGTCTCAATTATCCCGGTTCAAGGGATGATTATTGTTCAGTTTGTTGCCTTTCTTTTAAAGTGGTTTTATTCCTTGAGGTCAAATTAATTTGGCCCATAAACTTATGTTCCCTTGGGGCTGTCAGTTATTCTGGGCAGTAATGTGTAGTGAAGGAGCATCTGAAATCTTAGTCTATTACTTCCTGCTTAATTTAAATAAGAGGGGAGGGAATGAGCTCCAAGCCAGAGAGCCCCTGGTTCCACAGAAACCCTCTTGATATGTTCCGACAACCTGCTATCCCCCTTCCCATTTAGGATCCTTTTTAGATGCTACTTTCTTACTATGTAACCCCTCTTTCCAGTATTTTCCTTTCAAAGAAGCAGACTTGGGAGGTGGCCATCCCTTTAGTAGATCCAGCAGCCTTCAGGGTTAAAGGGGCAGCAGGGGATGTAGGATGGATGAATGAATACCCAAGGGCAGACAGAGGTCCATTTCTTGTCCCATTAGCTTTTATCCTTATAGAGTTTTTGGTTTTCTCTGATTATACTCTTGGAATCTCTGAGGACTTGGTTATGATGCTGCTCGTTCTAGATAGATAATGGTCACCTTGCGCTTGTGTGTGTGTGTGAGCATGTGTGTAGAGGGGGTACAAGACCACAACTTTAGAGCAACTTATATCCCACTGGGGCTTCTCCCTTTTCTATTCCCATTCATCGACCCACCCATCCCCTCCACACACACTAGATCTCTGTCTTCAGAAGCCTTTGATCTTCCTGGAATTTCTCACTCTTTTATCTTTGGATCATCAGATCCATGGTACATTTTCTCTGCTGTGTTTTCCCCAAGATTAATTTTGGAGGTGGGGGCCAGTAGTCTATGCTCATGGGCCATCTTGTCAGAAAACAATGACTCATTCTTTTGGGGGGTAAGTGCTCAGTCTTTGAAATGTCTTCTCCCTCTCCCTGGTCCTCTTCATTGTGGTAGTGAGTTTACAAGACCTTGTGCAGATGTGGAGAGAAGGATATCTTGAATTTACATCATTTCAAATTGCCCAGCTTTCTCCTGCAGAATGGCCGATCTGGGCTTGTGCTTGGCCCCACGACCCCGGGAGGTTTGGTTGTTTGGGGGATTATGCTGGCACCACCGTCAGAGTTTATGGTCTGGTCTGTGACTAGATGGGAAGCAGCTAGAGCCCTTTCATCAGGCATCAAACTTCAGCTGGTCCATGGCCCACCAGGCACCAGGGCATGGGTGATCCTATACCACCCCCGCAGGCCATCAATAGATGTAGCAGGGAAACAAGAGCACAGCCTCATGCTCGCGTATGTAGCCAGCACCTTCCCAATGGCTGTTTGTATGCTCTGTGCCAGATTGGATGTGCCTGTGTGATGGACTTCTGTTAAGCTGAAGCTTCCAGCCTCCCCAGCCTACACCTGACAGTGTAGTGCCATCCTTCTAATATTCTTGATTGCCCCACATCTATATAGATGCTTCCACAGTGTTTCCCTTAACTAAAATCTGTGGAGTTCTGTATAAACTTCTGTTACGACCTCTCTCCCTTTGCATCATCAGTATTTATGTTTCTGTCTTCCCAGCTAGAGAGTGAGCTCCCTTAGGGTGGAAACTGTGTAATATTTTTCCTTGCACTTCTCAGCATCTGGCCTAGGGCTTGGCATAAAATAAGCACCAGATAAATGTGTGTTGAACCAAATTGAATAATATAAGTTAAAAAGAGATAAGTGCTTTAAAAGAAGTGTTTGGGGGAGAAAGACTTTATTTATGGTTTGGGGATATGGAATGGTTTCTTAAGAAGGTAATAGTGGAGGGTTTAGACTAATGGAAAGAGAACATTCAGGGTGAAGGGAACACTGTAAGCAAAGGCACAAAGATGGGAAAGTGCAGGATGTTCATTTGTTCTCTTTCAGGGCAGGAATTATTCCTTGGGCATCTTTGCAAACCCTCTGAATAGTTCCTTGAACGTAAGTGGTGCTAAGAATAAACTGTGCCCAGTGGAATAAAATCCCCATCTTCCCCTGCATCCCTCAGAGGTGGGGGTGCCCAGTGGTCATAGAAGACATTAACTCAGAAAGAAACAGGTCTTTCATTGATACAGACACATCCAAGATTATAATATCGCACACCCTATAGCAGTCAAGGTTGCTGCAGGAAATAAATGACATACTCAGACAAGTCCACTGAGGATAATTTAAGGGAGTACTATTTACAAAGGTGTGGCTATTAAAGAAACCAACAAGTGGGGTAAGGCACCTTGGGGAGAGCAAAGTTCTATCCCTGGGCATGCTGGGACCAGGGAAGGAGGAGTTACTCTGCATGAGACCGGGGCTGTTCAACCCCTAGATGCATTGCCAAACTCTGTGTGTGTGTGTGTGTGTGTGTGTGCGCGCGCGTGCATGTGTACACATGCATGCATGCAGCAGGGTGATCAGCCCTCTAATCTTCCTCTGGAGTCTCCTGGCAGACCCAACTGGAAGCCTCAAGGAGCCAGAGCAGGGTGGGGAAGGGAGGAGAGGAGACTGGCAGATGCAGAATATCTAGTACACACCCAATGTCTCATTTAAATCTCACAACAGCCCAACGAGGATGACTTTAGTATTAACAACCATGTATTATTGGTGAGGAAGATGAACCCTAATAGGTTGATTTGCCCAGGGTGAAAATGCCGCCACTAGGAAGACTTTGATTTTCACTCCATATAGGATCAACTGTTCTGTGTGTGTGTGCACGTGTGTGTCTGTGTGGGCAGGGGCAGGTGGTGAGGACTGTGGGACACCAGCAGACTGAAGCTCTCATGGGCCACCCCAAGATGGAATCCCTGGAGGGGGCTGGCATAGTCTGGGCCTGGCGCTATGGTTCAGAAACTTAACGCTGGGACTTGAACACAGGAGAAGCATTTGGGCTCCAGCCCCCAAAAAGGAGATAGTGGTGAGGAGCAGTGAGCTAGAGCAGGGACTCTCAAACTTTTGGTCTCAAGATCCCTTTACAGTCTTAAAAATTACGAAGGACTCCAAAGAGCTTTTGCTAATTGGGTTGAATTTCAAACACAGTATTTCCTGTATTAGACATTAAGACAACAAAATTTTAAATACCTAATTTTCCATTAATTTAAAAATAAAGTCCTGGCTAATACGGTGAAACCCCGTCTCTACTAAAAAATACAAAACAAAACAAACAAACAAAAAAACAAAAAGAAAGAAAGAAAGAAAAGAAAATCAGCAGGAAGTGGTGGCCTGTAGTCCCAGCTACTCGGGAGGCTGAGACAGGAGAATGGTGTGAACCTGGGAGGCGGAGCTTGCAGTGAGCCGAGATCGCACCACTGCACTCTAGTTTGGGCGACAGAGCGAGGCTCCGTCCCCTCCCAAAAAATTTAAAAAAAAAAAAAAAAAAACAGGCCAAGGCAGGAGGATCACTTGAGGCCAGGAGTTAGAGACCAGCCTGGGCAACATAGTGAGACCTTGTCTCCACAAAAAATGGAAAACACTAGCCATGACGGAAAACACTAGCATGCCTTTAATCCCAGGTCCTGGGGAGGCTGAGGCAGGAGAATTGCTTGGGCTCAAGAGTTTGAGGTTCCAGTGAGCCATGATCTTGCCAGTGCACTTCAGCTTGGGTGATAGAGCAAGACCCTGTCACTAAAAAAATAGAAAGTAAAATTGCTGGGCGTGGTGGCTCATGCCTATAAACCCGGCACTTTGGGAGGCTGAGGTGGGAGAATCACGTGAGCCCAGGATTTCGACACAAGCCTGGGCAACATGGTGAGACTTCATCTCTACAAAAAATACAAAAATTATCTGGGCCTGGTGGCGTGCACCTGTAGTCCCAGTTACGCAGGAGGTTGAGGTTGGAGAATTGCTTGAGCCCGGGAGGCTGAGACTGCAGTGGGTCGTGACTGCACCATTGCACTCCAGCCTGGGTAACACAGTGAGATCCTGTCTCAAAAATAAAAGAAAATAATAAATTTATTAGATGCTAATATAAATAACATATTTTTATGAAAAGTAACATTTTCCAAAACAAAAGAACATCAGTGAGATGAGTGGCATTGTTATACATCTTTACAAATCTCTCTAATGTCTGGCAGAATTTTCCCACCACCTGCTTTTGCAATCAGTCTGTTGGGATATGTTGTTTTGGTTGAAATATGGGAAGAAAATCTGGCCTTATCCAGATATGTAGTTGCAAAAGGTAGGAGTTTTTAATAGTTGTTTCAGATAATTGCGGCTATTTGTCTTTGATTCTACACTTAAACTCAATAAATGGTAGTTTCTTAAAGATTATTTCCAATGTGGAATTTGAAACCATATCGACGAACTTTTACACTTGATTTTATGTACTGTACAAAATGCATGAAAATACACTGGTGGTTCTACAGCTTCCAATGATTTTTTTATACATGCATAATCTTGTAAATCATGCATTGGACATTTGGAAAGTATTATTTCACTGAGTTATGTAGATGTTCCAAATGTTGACACATTTCATTATACAAAAAATTTTTTTAAGCCAAAACAGATTTGTTACTATTACCAGTGATCTCATCCGGAAAGATCTTAAGTATTGGGATGCTATCAAGTTCATGGTGGTGAACACAAATTTTCCAAAATTCTAATTTTCAGGTGAGAGTTCATATTTTATCATTGGCCACAAATCTGTCAATCGTTTTCCTTAAAGTGACAGGCTCACTTTGCTCATTTTCAAGACAATTTCTACGAAAAACACAAGTCCTAATAACTGTGGCGTGTCAGTTGTTTTTTCAAATAAGAATGGTGTTCTGTAAAAGGAGTGGCCAGCTCAGCTCAAAGCTCAAACAATTGCACAAGTGTTTCTTCCGTAAGACAAGCATCGCGTTTCAGCAGAAACGCCATGTGTGTACTTCTAAGGTAGTCACACAGAATATTAAAAAGATGTGTACTCAAGGGTTGAGATGGAATAAAATTAGTGATTTCTACTGCTTTATAAAGAATATTCATAAATAGAAATGGCTTTTAAAAAACTGTGAGTGTGTGGTGAGGAGAAAATAAAATGACTATTATTAGACTTCGTACTCTCACTTGGTTGATGTGGGTGTCAACAATTTCACCCACCAATGCCTTTGCACCCCAGTGCAAATGTCAGCACCATGAAAAGGACAAATCATGTTAATACTATTATAAACATATTTTGACTTCATAGTCCCCTGAAAGTGTCTCAGGGAACCCTGGAGTCTTCAGCCACACTGAGAAAATCAGGAGTAGATGGCATGAGGCCAGGGAGGGCAAGGCCCACCTGACGGAGGAGCTGCTTCCAGCTTCTATCCCACACCCCTCATGGGGGCTGGGCTTTTGCTGCCCACACAGACGGCAGCATGCAGGGGCGTGGGCCAGTGTCAGGTTTGGGGGTTCTGTGTGTGCCAGGGCCCAGGCCATTCATGTGAAGCCTGTGTAGGTTGGAGGACACAGCCTCAGTGGAGAGTGGGGATTAAAAATGAAGGGGAGATTGTCTGGGGCAGCAGTTGCTGGAAGAGGAACCCAGCATGGACACTGGGTTGGGGGCTATTTTCTTAGAAGACACTTGGGAGTCTACAGGCTGTAGGTGTGCTGAGGTGGCTCAGGGCACCAGCCCCGCCTGCCTGGTCCAGAGTCTTCAGCCCTCAGCCTCTTGGAGCTTTCATTTCCTCCATTAGATGCACAGAAAGGGGCACTCTGTAAGTGGAGGAAGTCATCTCCTAATCTAGGCTTGTGGATCTGAAGAGGAGATAGGAATTTGTTTTAGGATCTGGATTCGGTAAAATCTTACATACATATTACAGCTGGTTGGAACTGCACAAGTCCACTTATTCAAGGACTTTTTCCTACCCCTGCCGCCCTGAGACAGCAAGACCAACCCCTTCTCTTCCTCCTCCTCCTCCTCCTCCTTGGCCTCCTCAGCATGAAGACGACAAGGATGCAGACCTTTATGATGATCCACTTCTGCCTAATGAATAGTAAATATATTTTCTCTTCCTCCTGATTTTCTTAGTAACATTGTCTTTTCTGTAGCTTCCTTTATTGTAAGAATGCAGTATATCATACATATAACATACAAAATATGTGTTAATAGACTATTGGTAAGGCTTCTGGTCAACAGTAGACTATTAGTAGTTAAGTTTCTGAGGAGTCAAAAGTTATATATGGATTTTTTTTTATTTCAATAAGTTTTTGGGGAACAGGTGATATTTGGTTACACAAATAAGTTCTTTAGTGGTGATTCCTGAAATTTTGGTGCACCCATTCCCCAAGCAGTGTACACTGTACCCAATGTGTAGTCTTTTCTATGGATTTTGAATTGTGGGGGCATTGGTGCCCCTAAACCCCTCATTGTTCAAGGGTCAAGTGTTCTTAAACCCCTCATTGTTCAAGGGTCAAGTGTTCTTGTTTGTAAGCAGAATCTTCATACACACAACCCTAATTGATTCGGAAGTCTGATGACTCACAGTTCCCCCCTTCAAGCCTGTGTTTGGTCTATTCCTTCCTGCCTCCCACCAGAAATTCCTGACACCCTCCTCTTCCACCCCCATGTCAATCCATTTCCCTCCCCTGCTTTAGACTTGGCTGAGAATTCATGCCTTCCAGAAATCTTTCTCCATTACTCTTCCCCTCTGTCCTCCCTTGTAGAAACCTCTCTGTGATTAATTTCTAATTCCCTCAGTGTTCATAATACTTGAAGTGACCATCTTTGAACACCACTGTGCGCTAGGTACTATGCTGCCCACCTTACATGTGTTGCTTCTAATTCTCTTAAAATTTTTTTTTCTCTTTTTAATGAGAGACGAGGTCTCACTGTATTGGCCAGACAGGTCTTGAACTCCTGGGCTCAAGTGATCTTCCCACCTCGGTCCCCCAAAGTGTTTGGATTACAGGCGTGAACCACTGTGCCCAGCTCTTCTAATTCTCATAGTAAGAGTTACTGTCCTCTGCCCCTCTCTTCCTCTGGCTCTAACATCCAATCTATCAGCAAGCCCTGCTGATTCTTACCTCCAATACATAACTTACATTCATTCTCTCTCTCTATCTCCATGACCACCACCTTAATCCAAGCCATTGCCCTCTCCTGCCTCTACTACAGCATGGCCTCTTTCTAGTCTCTCTTTCAACCTCCCACCCACCAGAAAATAAGCTCTACGAGAGCAGACCCCATGTCATGTTCAGGACTCTATCTCCAGAGCCTAGCACAATGCCTGGCTCATGGGATCTGTTCAATGTTTACTTTTGAATGAATGAATGAATGAACGAATGGAAGAAGTGAATAAATGAAAGAATGTGTAGCGGTTATGCAGATCCATGAGGCTTACTAAGTAATGGGATCGCGATCTCATGGCCTCACTGTGGAAAGGAGCACACTGAGATTCCAGCTGAGTTTGGGCCACGAAAAAGTACACTCTCTCTACTCCCCAAATTGCCTTGGCGTAAACTCACTTCATCCTACAGTCATGGGCACTATTTTTCTCTACCTATGTGCATTTTCAATCATCCCAAATTGATTGTAAGTTCCGTGAGAATGGATGATGGCTAACATTTGAACAGGTCCTTGGACACCAGAACTGCTCTGATTTTGAAAGAGGAGACTCAGATTTCTGAATAGAGTCCATCAGTAATAGTTGTGTGATCTTTTAAATGAGTAATATCACTTCACTGGTGTTACTTTCCCAGTAAATTGGGGATGATGATATACTCATCTCTCTCTCAGTGTAGCCAGAGGGAAGCAGAAGGGCTGCACCTTGGACAGGGGTGGTGGCAGTCAAGTTAGAGAGAAGGCATGAGATTGAGACATGTGTTGGAGGCAGAATCAACAAGGTTTGCCAGCTTAAGAGGTGATTGTCATCATTCCTGACTGGGGACCTTGGGCTGGACTGCACTCCAAGGTGAAACATACCTTCCATTATTTGTGCACCTTTGTTTCAAGGTGATAGTGTCCCTGGTGCTGCCACTCTGCTGTTTGTCCATGAGTAAAGCCTTGGAGTCTTTTTTTGCCTCTCTTTTGTCCAGTGTAGCCCCAGGAGCATTGCTCCTTCCTGGGTGAGGCTGCCTTCCTTTTCATGCTCCAGTTCCTACTCCACTCCCCACCACCTTCTCCTCCCTCTCTGTAGGAGCGTCTCCTCAAGCCACAGGTCATCAGCCACTCCCTGCTGAGGCTCTGCAAGGGCTTGCCATTGCTCAGAGACACAATCCAAGCTCTTCAGCTTAGCTTCAGCTAAGCTCTCCCCATCCACTCCTTCTCTTCTAGCCTTGGTGGCCTTGTTCCTCCTCAGGTCACCTACACTTCAGGCAGACGCATTTACCCACTTCCATCTTCAGAGAGGGCTCAGTTGTCATGGAATCTTAGACTCTTCACTCTGGAAGATACCCAAATGGCACCTAATCCAGCCTCCCATCCGATTCAGGAATCCCTGCTAGAACCATCTCTGACAAAAGTGTTTTCCCTGGACTGGGCACGTTGGCTCATGCCTGTAATCCTAGCACTTTGGGAGGCCAAGGCAAGTGGATCTCCTGAGGTCAGCAGTTCGAGACCAGCCTGGCCAACATGGCAAAACCCTGTCTCTACTGAAAATACAAAAAAGTTAGCCAGGTGTGGTGGCACACGCCTGTGGTCCCAGCTTCTCGGGAGGCTGAGGCACAAAAATTGTTTGAACCTGGGAGGTGGAGGTTGTGGTGAGTTGAGATCGCACCACTGCACTCCAGCTCTGGCGAGACTCTATCTCAATTAAAAAAAAAATTATTTTCCCTGGATTGAAACAGTCTCCACAGATTCCATCTTCCAAGTAGACACTGATGTCTCTCTTGCATTTTGTTTATTTTGTCCTCCTCCACCCTTACTCCTTTTACTCAAATCCCCCCGCCTCTTTAAGGTCCTTCTCGGTTCCCTTGGCATGATAGTTAGCAACACAAGTTTTATTAAACATTGTGATAAAACACATACAATTTGCCATCTACAGTTCTGTGGCATTAAGTACATTGATGCTGTTGTGTAGCCATTACCGCTATCCATCTCTAGAATTCTTTTCATCTTGCCAAACTGTAACTTTATACCCATTAAACAGTAACTCCCCATCCCCTCCTCCCTACAGCCACTGGTAACCACTTTGTCTTCATGAATTTGCTATTCTAGGTACCGCATCTAAGCAGTATACAGTGCTATACAGTATTTCTCCTTTTGTGACCGGCTTATTTCACTTGGTGTAATGCCCTGATCATCTCCATTGTAGTATATGTGATAACTTCATTCTTTTTTAAGGCTGAATAATATTCCATAGTGTGTATATGCCCCATTTTGTTTATTTACTCATTCATGCATGGTGGAACACTTGGGTTTTTCCACCTTTGGCTGTTGGGAACACACATTTTGCATCAAACAGAACTGAGTTTAAATCCCAGCTTTGTTAACTTTCTAACTTGGGTAAGATGCCTAACCTTCAGGAGTCTCAGATTTCTTAGATATAAAACACAATGGTCTAATCTGTCCTTTACTAGTTTTGTAGGCATGTGAAGTGGCTAGTGAGCATGGCTGACAATTGGTAAGTGCTTGATGCACGCTAGGAAGCTACTAGACCACACACGTGTCCCTTATCAGTCAGGGCTCTGTATTGTTAGTTCCTCTGTGTAAAATCTCAGGCAGTTCTATTTCCAAAACTAATGCTACATTCTCAAGGTCTTATTTCCAAGAACTTGACCCTAATAAGTAGCCAGTAACTCTTACCTGATTGTTTGACTTGGAGATGGTTGTGTGGGAGTGTGTAAAAGCATGAGTGTGTAAAAGCATGAGAGTGTGTGTATACACATGCATGCCCCGTAGGGAGCACGGGAGACGGTGTGAGGGTCTGTGGGTGGTAGGCAGGACTGGTGGCCGATGAATCAGTGGGGGTGGGGCTGGGGTGGGGGTGCAGGTGGGTGTTTTATGCCCACTTGCTCTGCATTCACTCGCACCCCATCCCCTTAGGGTTGCACATGCTACACTCTCAGTAGGGCTGGGAAAATGTGCGGAGTATGGAAGTGAGCTGGGAGTTAGGGAACAAAGTAGGAACGCATACAGTCGCAGATTCTTTGTTCTGTTCAATGACTTCCCCTGCCCCTTCTCTATGCAGACCCTAAAGAGTTGTTTTCTGTGCCAGCCTGGCCTGCCCATTCCTGCAGCCCAACAGAAGGACCGTCCTTACTTGGCTTTTGCAAACCCCGGCCTGGTGACAATGTGAGTCGCCTTCCAGCGTCTCTCCCTCCCCTTGCAGTTGCCACTTTGCCTTGGCAGGTGTGAAATATTAATTGCCTCACTGGGGACTGGGCTCTTTCTGTCTGTCGTGTCTGACCAGAATATCATTCTCTCCTGCAAATATAATTACGGGGTAGGGGAGGTGGGCTGAGTATGTGGGGGTAGGGAGTGGGCTGCCACATGGGGAGGGGTGAGCGCATGTGGGAGGGGTGGTGAGAAGGGACTACGGCTTTTTTTCTTAATCGCCTCTCGCCTGTCTGTTAATTAGGAGCCGTGCTTTGCTACATGCTGTGATATTTTGGTTAATTATAAAGAGAAAAGGACAAATTTGTCACGTCTTTTGTTTTCGTTCCACCACGTCTCCTGGTGACAGCGGTGTGAAGGCTGATGGACTGCTCAGGCAGCAGCGCCAGATGCTCACACATACCCTCTGCCAGGGGCAGGCGGGGAGGGGTCCACAGGGCCAGGAGGCAGCCAGGGGGGCCACCAGGCAGGCTGGTGCACATGGGGCCGGTCTGGACTGGGTTCGCAAGGGGTCAGATGGAGAGATTCACATTCTTGAATGTGAGTGTGAAGTGGATGCCAGGAAGGAGCCCCCAGTCCCACTGGAAGGAGAGGAAGGGGGAGATGTTCATTCCTCCATTGCCCAGTTGGGTGATTGGCCTGACGCCAATGCCCCAGGGATCAAGGCTGAACTTGCCGATAGCAATCAGAGCAGACAGGCAGGCTGTGACCCCTCCTAGGATCTTGAAGCAGTGGGGGGCATGTTCATGTTGCAGAGTGGGGCTGAGTAAAATACAGCATAGTATTCTGTGACCCTGTCACAAAACGGGCCACCTGGGGATGTGAAAGGATGGTAGCTAGTTCTCCCTGCTACCATTTACTAGCCTATTTCAGGCTCCAGCTTATATGTTACACCCCATCCCCCAACACACACACACACACACACACACACACACACACACACACACACACACTGGGTTAGGAGTCCTCTTCTCTGGGCTCTGAGGCTTACTAAGCTTCTATCGTGTGATGGTTAATTTTATGTGTTCACTTGGCCAGGCTACGATACCCAGTTCTTTAGTCAAATACAAGCCTAGATATTATTTTGAAGATTATTTTTATTTTCACTTTTATTTTGTGAGGCGGAGTCTTGCTCTGTAGCCTAGGTTGGAGTGCAGTGGTGTGACCTTGGCTCACGGCAACCACCACTTCCCTGGTTCAAGCAATTCTCCTGCCTTAGCCTCTCAAGTAGGTAGGATTACAGGTGCATGCCACCATACCCAGCTAATTTTTGTATTTTTAGTAGAGACGGGGTTTCATCATGTTGGCCAGGCTGGTCTCGAACTCCCGACCTCAAGTGATCCACCTGCCTCAGCCTCTCAAAGTTACAGGTATGAGCCAACACGCCTGGCATGTGAAGATTATTTTTAGATTGACAACTAATAGACTGAATAAAGCAGATTACCCTCCATCAAAGACTAAGGTTTCCTGAAGAAGGAATTCTGGATCAATACTGAAACACAGAAATCATACCTGAGTTTCTGACTCTTGGCCTGGCCTTGACAATTGTATGGGCCAGTTCCTTAAGATCTATCTATCTGTACTTGTTCTGTTTTTCTGATGAACCCCGATGGATACATATCCCATTGCATCTGCTCATAGACTTTCCTGCTTTCCTGACCATCTCCTTCACTAGAAAGTGAGGACAGAAACTAAACTGGGTCCTGTGTACCACAGCATCCCCTGGGCCTCGTGTAGGGCCTGCTTGTAATAGACCTTAATATGTATTTGTTGCATATTGAATGAATTCATTTGGGAAACAAGAAAGACATACATCCCCGCACCAATCAAATAACCATCCAAGGCAGCACAGGCAGTTTCTGACTTATAAATAGGTTTAGTTCCAAAAATTCATTTGAGTTAGTTGTCTGAAGCTTTTTCCCATAACAACAAGGATATCAGTGCTGGCAAGGCTCCTGGGCAGGCTGCCAGAAACCTATTTAACCCATAGTATAGATTAAACACTGTGCATTTGCCATGAAAAATAGTAGAAAACAATACTCTTGCAAGGCTAGTAATTAGAAGAGAAGTATGATAGTACTGAATAAAAATAGGTAAAATTTTTCATTTAGAATATTGCAGTTTTGAAGAAAAATGGTTACAAAAGGATGAGCAAGTAGAGAGAGACTAATGGAAAATTGAAATGGAATTTCTGAGTATTTTCCAGGGTTTTAGAAGTCGATGGGACTGATTCTCTATTTGATCTAAGTTCTGCTCAGAACTTGAGGCTGCTCCTCCCACTCCCTTTTTGCTGTAGAAAGAGGCCAACTCTTATGGGTCTCAATTAAGGGTGTTAGTTTGTTCACACACATAACAAAAATAATAAAGAAACGGTGGGCTGTTTGGACAGGAGAGAGCGGGGGGAGAAAACCAGCATGGACAAGGATGTATGTTTATGTGGGAATGAGATTGTCTCAGGTGAAATTAACTGAAATTAACTGAGCCATGAGGGGTGATTGCTGAGAAGGAGTGTGGGACAGAGGCCTGGAAGCCCAGGCCCTGACAGGAGCTTAGGGAATTTGGAGGAAACTCTGAGTTAGATAGATTTCCAGATCAGTCACTAGGAGGCACTGTTGCTCTGTTTTAGCCCAGGGCTGGGGGTGAGCAATATCTGAGGGGTTGGTGGGGCAAGCAGCAAGCAGGGTGTGTGGTGGATGTTTCCAAGTTGGGGGTTAATCCTGCAAAAAGACTCTCTGGTTATTGAGATCCAAATGAGTAGTGTGGACAACAAATGCCCAGAGAGCCATCGGAGGGAATGTGGACTGTGGGAGAGCCACTGAGGTGAGCCTGGGGCTGGCCTCAAAAGGTTGGCGTAGTGGAGTCAACAGGAAGGCAGCTAAGAGGGAGGCCCACAGCTAGGAGGGCCAGGAGGAGCTCAGCTCCAGAGGACAGGGGGAGCCTGCTGTGTTGGGGAAAGGGAAATAGCTCCAAGTGCTGACTTTGTGAAACAAAGCAGCATCAACAATAATGTTAGGGTGGGGAGAGTTTTTTAAAATATTTTATTTTGATGAGGAGGGAGCAAAACAATGAGTTCTTTTTAAAAACCAAAAACTTATTTTGAAATTATTTTAGATTTACAGAAAGTTGCAAAGACAGACTTCCAATGTACCCTTCATCCAGCTTCCCCTAAGGTTACTATCTTGCAGAACCATGGTACATTTATCAAAACGAAGAAATTAACATTGATACAATACCATTATGTAAACTCTAGACTTTCTGGTAATTTCTCTAGTACTCCCATTAATGTTTTTTTTCCTGTTCCAGGTTCCAATTCAGGGTACCATGTTACATTTAGTTATCTTTCATCTCCTCTGGTTTATGACAGTTCTCAGCCTTTCCTTGTTTTTCATGATCTTGACAGTTCAGAGGAGCACCAATCAGATAGTTTGTAGACTGTCCAGAGTTTGGGCTTGTCCATTGTCTTCTTATGATTTGAGTGAGGTGATGAGTTTTTAGGAAGAATGTGACAGAGGTGAAGTGCCCTTCTCATTCTATCGTATCAGGAGACACAATGACATCCACATGACATGACTGCAGAAGCCAGCTCTGCAAGGTTCTCTCTTGGTACAGATTCAGCCTAATTTTCCAGAATAACCTAGCATTCCTGCCTAAGATGTACCTTATTATCTAGATAAACTAGAAAAGATTTCTTGCTTTAGAAAAGCTGCATATTTCAGCCATAAAAAAGAACGAGATCATGTCCTTTGCAGGTACATGGATGAAGCTGGAAGCCATCATTCTCAGAAAACTAACACAAGAATTGAAAACCAAATACCTCATGTTCTAACTTATAAGTGGGAGTTGAACACTGAGAGCACATGGACACATGGAGGGGAACATCACACACTGGGGCCTGTTGGGGAGTGGGGGCCAAGGGGAGGGAGAGAATTAGGACAAATACCTAATGCATGCGGGGCTTAAAACCTAGATGACAGGTTGACAGGTGCAGCAAACCACCATGGCACATGTATACCTATGTAACAAACCTGCACGTTCTGCACATGTATCCCAAAACTTAAAGTATAATTTTTTAAAAAAAGAAAGAAAAGCTGCATACTTTGCCATGTCTGGATTCTCCACTGAAAAGTTACTATTTTCCTTTTCCTTCTTCTGTTTGTTTAGACGCCAGTCACTAAGTCCAGCCCATATTCAAGGGGATGGAAATTAAACTCCCAGTCCTGGAGGAAAGAGTAGTAAAGAATTTATGGAGATACGTTAAAATCACCAAGTAGTTAACATCTATTTTGAGAGGAGATGCTTTGAGGCTATGTAAATATCCTGTTTTCATGGGTTCATTATTAGGTAAGTTGATTTTGCTGTGACTACAGGACAGAGGGCATGTTTAGGAGGGAGGGAGAGACACAGGATGAGAGAAATATGTGAGAGCCAGATAAGTTAACTTTTTTTTTTGACTATGGCTTATCACCTAGCAACTTGTTCCCAGAGCTGGGACTAGAACTGAGTGTTGAGAACCTGGCAAGGCCCTGGAAAGAGGAAGCTATGGGGCTGGTGGAACAGGTGGTGGGTGCAGGTATGGGAGGAGTAAGGTGCGATTAGCATTGGTTTCTAGTGATGAATTCTTGGCCATCTTTTGCAGGAGAGGGATCAGGAACTTGGTCAGCTATAAGGATTCAGGCCGCCTTGTCCCATGGCTTTCCCTGCTTTGCTATGGGACTGACAGGGTTGAAGGAGATGCCCTGTGGCTTCTTTGAGGGCCTTACCTCTGACCTGTAGTGGGAGCCTGCCCCCCTGCCCACTCAGGAACTATAAGCAGCTTCCTCTTTGGGGCTGCAGCTTCAGACAGCCCAACTTGCTGGTCTGCTGACTCGTGGTCTGTTCTTGATCAACTCCCCCTGCTGCATCTCTTCCTTGTATTTGAAGCATCAGTCAACAGCTGGGATTCACTTTGGACCTGCTAGTATGTAAATAGTGGCAATAGACTGTGACAGGAAGCTGATAGGCCAGCGTTGGGACCTTTGAGGTTTTTCCTCTCCTATTTTGTGTTTCTATATCTCAGCTTTAAACACAGTTGCTGAAATTAGGAAGCTGTTTGTTTTTGCAGAGGTAGCTTTGGATCAGCTGCAAGGTGACCCATGAGCTGGTTAGGAACCCCTTTTGCTGGAATCACTAGTTGCTTTAGGTGCACAGCCGGTGCTCCCCGCATATATGTATGTGTGAGTGTGTGTGTGTGTATGATGGGAACCATGTATCGTCTCAGTATCTTCAGCCTATCTTTGATTTATTTTATTTCATTGATCTGACCTGGCTCCAATTTACCTCTTCCAAGAAGCCTTCCTTGATGAACTTAACATCAACCTAATTTTAATAGAGCTAATTTAACTGCAGTTCTATCCTGTGCTGTAAGTAGTTCCAAATTGTTTCGAACGTGAACATTCATTCAGACTCCCCATCTAGGGTGTAAGCTCTTTGAGGGCATCCCTTGTCTTTCTAATTCTGTTATTTACAGGCAGACTGAAGAATGAATATGCATGGTACTTTTTTAAAACAATCTTTTTTGACTCCTAGTGACTTATAACTCCATTCATCCCCCGGAAGAGTTGAAGGCCTGGATCTTACTGCCAGGAATCTAAGGTTATCCTGTCCATCCTTTGCCTATGTATGTGTTGTGAGAATATCAGGTGCATGGAGAAAAGTGCTTCTTAGTCTAACCACATGGCCAGGCCTCTGTACTGCAGCTTCTCTATTTCCCCAAAGGCAATAGCAGAAAGCAGAATTAGCCTTCCTCAAAAGAGGTTCAAAGAATTCTTCGTATCTGAGTCAATGCCCCATCCCCAGTTGCCACAGAAAAAGGGTCCCTGAACCTGGAATAAAGACACTGTGGACAGGAATCTGCCATCTGTCAAAAAAGAGGAAAGAAGCACTGTTTCTACCCAGGTCTGTCTTTTTTTTTTTTTTGCCTTCTTATTTGCATTCAGTGAGGAGGTGACACATTCTAGAACATAACCTCCCTTTTTCATTCCAGGAATCTAATTGTTATTTCTGTGTTTGTGAAAGATAAAGGATTAGCAAGAACACTTTGCATTAAGTCACCATTTGTAAATGCTTTATAATTATTTATGAAATTATCCTGCATTTTATAGCATGGGAGATAATAACTTAAATTGAAGTATTAAACATGCATGATCGTTATTTTAACAATATTAAATGCACCTCTGTAGAATAATCATTTCATAAATATGAAGAAAGCATTCAGAAGTGGCACCTTAATTTAAGATATTACAGGATTCGTGACACCCAAATCCACGACCCTTTTTCTCGAAGACAGATGGAGTTTCTTATCTGGCTGCAGTGTTCCTCTTTCTTGAAGTGAAAATGAATTCTTAAATTAAAAAATACATTATCGAGGTAATTTTGGCAATGTGATGAAGCAATGGGAGAGGAGATAAGAAGCAGAATTTCCCGGGACCAGAACAAATTGGACAAACCTTATCTTCGCTTGTCTCCATCCCCCCATGCCCAGTGTGCTGGAAGAGTCATCCAGTCTCTGGGTATCCCGCAGGGCTTTGGGGTAGAGGTATGAGCTGACTGATGCTGGAGACAGTTACGTTATTTTCCTCTAATGCCAGGGCTTTGGGGCTGTTTTGAGCAGGGGAGACCTCAAACCAGAAGACCCATTTTGCACAGCAGGAGATCTCTCCAATGAGGGGGAGAATCCAGAGGACATTTAAAATTCAGCAAAAAGGGTGAGGAGAAAGGAGAGAGAGAAAAACTGTGAATCCCAATAACTCATTTGTGTGAAGCTAGTTGGATCCAAGGCAGCTAAGCCAGTCTCCCCAGCAGTGCAGCTCCACAGTCTTCTACTGATGACGCCCTCTGCTGGTCACTGTCAGCTTCAACGCCATGCGTTCTAAAAGTATAATCAGTGGGTGTATTATCTTCACCAGGAACGAATCGCTTTCTAAGGTTTCGGCTCTGTGCTAAGTGTTTTATGAGGATGATCCTGCTTAATTCTCACACCAGTCATTGGAAAACTGAGTTCCAGAGAGTTTAAGCGCAGGTCCGACCTTCTTAACTAATGGGCTATCTGGAGTCAGCAGGCTAGAGAGCTGACCTGTGTGGCCATGTTATCCACCCACTCCAGGTCCAGGAATGAATGCAAATCTATTCTGCATGTAAAGGCCACACTCCAGAGTCTTAGTGATCTTATTTGAAGTGCATCCTAGTCTCTAACTTAAATCCAGGAATATCTCAAGTGCACGTCCTTTGGGGTAGGATGGGTCTTAGAAATGGATATAATTTATTCTGAGGATTTAATACTGGCCTCTCTGGGTTCAAGCACCAGAAGCCATGCTGATTCTTCCTATTTTTCTCATGCCTTATACCCAAGCCCCATCAGGAAAGCCTGTCCGCTCTACCAGAATCCAGCTTTCGTCTACTCCCTACACTGTGACCATCTTGGTCTATGGGACCATCCTTGCTTATTTGTGCCTTTGCTATAGCCTACTGGCTGCTCTTCCAACCTCTGTGCTCTCCCTCTCTCCCACATCGTCTATTCTGAACATAGCAGCCACAGTAACCCTGTTAGGACATAAATTGGATCATGTCCCTGCCTCCATCTCATTCCAGGTAAAAAACATTGAATGACCCTACAACAGTCTACAGAGCCCCTACACAACTTGGCCTCTCTGACTACTTTGGCACTTTTCTCCTCTTTGCTTGTTCTTTGCTCACTGTGTTCCAGCCCCACAGACCTCCCTGTGGGGGCTGTCTGAATATGCAAGTCAAGCTCTGCCTCTGAACCTTGGCACTGGCAGAGCACTCTGCCTGGAATGCCCTTCCCCCAGGTATCCTCAGGACTTCTTCCTTCTCCTCCCTCAAACTTCTGCTCAAAGGCCACCTTCTTAGTTAGGCCTACCCTGACCACTGTATTTAAAATTACACCTCCTGCCCTTCATTACCAGCCTTCCTTGCCCATTTCATGTTTCTTCACAGCACTTGTCATTTTCTAGTACATCATACAATGCACTTATTTATCATGTGTATTGTTTGCTCCCTCCACTAGAATGTAAGGTCCCTGAGGGCAAACTTTTTTTTCTCTTGCTGCTGCTGCTGCTGCTTCTTCTTCTTCTTCTTCTTCTTCTTCTTCTTCTTCTTCTTCTTCTCTTCTTCTTCTTTTTGTTTTTTGTTTTTTGAGACAGGGTCTCACTCTATCACCTGGGCTGCAGTGCAGTGGTATGATCATAGCTCACTGTGGCCTGGACCTCCTGGGCTCAAGTGATCTTCCTGCTTTAAGCAGCTGGAACTACAGGTGCAAGCCACCGTGCCTGGCTAATTTTTAAAAAATTTTTTTGTAGACTGGGGTCTCATTATGTTGTCCAGGCTGGTCTCAAACTCTCGACCTCAAGTGATCTTCCCACCTCTGCCTCCCAAAGCACTGGGATTACAAGGCATGAGCCACCGCACCTAGCAAGGGCAATGTTTTGGTCTGCTTTGTAACCTGCTAATTCCTAGCACCTGAAAAGTGCCTGGAACATTGTAGGTATTTAACAAATCCTTGTTAAATGCATGAATGATGGGCTGCTCCCTTGTCCCCAGTTGGTGGCAGGTAGGGTGACAAACTGTCCTGGTTTTCCTTGTATTAACTTGGTTTTAGCACTGAAAGTTCAGCCTCCTGGGGCACAACGAGGACAGTTGGTCACCTGAGTGACAGGCAGGAAGAGCACTAAGAAGGGATAGTCGTGCTCAGGAACCAGTGAGGCCTTTTTCCTAGCCTAGGGTCTGGAAGAGGCACCTGTCTTCCCCTGCATCATCAGAGGATGAGGTGGGGGTAGGAGAGTGGCTCCATCTCAGATAAGGTCTTTTGAGTTATTGAAATTGCAGCTTATTATGAAGAAGAAAGTGAGTTTCTATTTCCCTGTAAGTGGCACAGGAGTAGAAAAATGATAGTGTAATGATGTTCCAGTGGAACAATTATTTTCCCGAGATGGAGCAACATAAAGTATCACTTTGATTATGCGCTGCCTTCTTAGCCCACCCTCTCTGGCCTAGTTTAGTAGCCAATAAATCTTTGAGCCTCCCTGACCTGTGGCTGCTGTCTCTGCAGGGACTCATTGGCTGGGCCAATCCTCTCCTCATCTGCCCAACCCCTGCTTCTCCTAACTATGGTTTGGGATGATTAATCCAGGCCAGGGCTGAGGGCAGAGGTGAGAGGAGATGGATGCAGAGGCAGAAAGGGCTGCTCAGAGGCTCAGGCAGTAACTTGAGCGCGTGATGAAGGGCTGTGATGGAGCTGGCTGGGACTATGTGGGAGAAACAGAGAGAGAAGCAGGGATCAGAAAGAGATTTTCAAGCCACCCTTGTTAGGATTGTCTGGGCATGAAAACAAAGAAGGATCAATTAGAAGGTGAGGGTGGATCTGAAAGAGCTGGGGGCCAGAAGGGAGTTATCTGTGTTGCCCCCTTGGGGGGTATAAATGAAGACCTTTCTATTATTACTATTATTTTAATTTCGCTATTAAATCAGGTTGCTTGGTCCCTGAGTCTGCTGTCTTAGTTTGCATAGGTTGCCACAACAAAATACTTCAGACTGTGTGGCTTAAACAACACAAATTTATTCTCACAGTTCTGAAGGTTGGGAAGTCTGAGGTCAAGCTGCCAACCTGTTTGGTTCCTGGTGAGGGCTCTCTTCTTGGCTGGCAGACAGCTGCCTTCCTGCTGTGTCCTCAGGTGGCAAAGAGAGAGCTCTGGTGTCTTCTTATAGAGGCACCAGCCCTATTGGATTAGGGCCACATGCTATGACCTAATTTAACTTGTGTTACTTCCTCACAGGTCGTGTCTCTTAATACATTATATTTGGGAGGACATGAACTTTTAGCCCATAATATCACTTCTATAGATTGAATGTTTGCATCCCTCCCTCCATATTCATATGTTGATGAATATGATAGGAGACAGAGGTCTTTGGGAGGTGATTAGGTCATGAGGGTAGAGCCTTCTTGAATGGGATCTGTGTCCTTATAAAAGAAACCAGAGGAGCTCCCTCACCCCTTCTGCTATGTGAGGTTATGGTGGAATAGGAAGTGGCCCTCATCATGCAACAAATCTGCTGGCATCTTGCTCTTGGACTTCCCGGCCTCCAGAACTGTAAGGAATAAATTCTGTTGTTAAGCCACCCAGTCTGTGGTATTTTGTGATAGCAGCCTGAAGAGACTAAAACAACTGCCTCTTTGGAATTGTTCCTCCTTGGGCTTCCTATTGCCCCCTGGGCCCAGAAATTTGGTTTGAGACCAGCCATCTTTCAGCCTGAGGATTATATCTTGTTTCCAGATATTTACATCAGTGGTTGTCCAAGTGTGGTCCTTGGACCAGCAGCATCAGCTTCACCTGGGAACTTGTGACAAATACAAATTCTCAGTCTCACCCCCTATCTTCCCAGGCCTCCTGAATTAGTGATTGGGCTGGGGTCCAGCAATCTGGGTTTTAGCAAACTCTTCAGGTAGAGTTTGAGAAAAATTGATTAATAAAAGAATGCCTCCCTTGAGAGCTGGCACTTTGTTTTTAAGCTTTAGAGTCAGACTCCCCTAGAATGCTAATAAAACACAGATTGCTGGGCCCCATCCTGAGTTTTTGATTCAGGCGGACTGGGATGAGGCTTGATCATCTGCATTTCTAACACTTTATTGGGTGATGCGATGCTGCTGGTCCTGGTATCACTGCTTTAAGTGAACCCTTCTGGCACCTTCCTGAAAAACTGCTCTTGTGGCCATGGTAGGACCCTCACTTTCTATCCAATTTCAAAGTGTTCTCTGTTTCCTTTACCTGGACTTGACTGATCCTTGCATCCTGAGGTGACCTTGGGCTGTTGGTCTGTCCCTCATTGTCCAGCATTGGCAGTGGGGTGCCTGCTGTTTCCTGGCCAGACCTGTCAAAGAACCTGCTTCCTCTCAATTTAGACTCCAGCTGGAGGAGAATAAGTCCACATCACCTGGGCTCAAAATCTGGTTCCCTATGCCTGACTGGACCTCTTTCCTTGCCTCTTCCTCCTTCCAGGTACCTGGGTCCTCTCTTGCACCCAGACCTCACACATCACTGGATCTTTGTTTTAATTTCTATTCCTGAACCTTGATGCTAGAGCTGGAGTGCTACAGGATTCTACAGATGGCCACACTTCATTGATACCAAGTCCTGCTTCCCCACATTTCTGAACATGGCCGGCTGGGAGGTGATTCCCAGCCGCTGTGATGTTCCTTGTGGCCTCCTCCCAAGTGCATCTGGAGGGCCTGGGCCACCAGCTCCTGCCGTCCTCTCCACCACACCCCTGCATCTGCTGACTGCACAGTCCTCAGCACCAGCATCAGCTCCAGTCTCTACGGGCTGGCCTATCAGGGTGAGCACTTCTAGCCCCAAGTCCTCCCTGCTCTTAGGCTGCCTATTCAGTCATTCAGCTGTGGTGCTTCTTCCAGTCTGGGCCACGTCTTTGGATATAACAGGTCTCACGTTGTCCCTGGGGTGATGCGGCACTTAGAGATGCGGTGGTGCTAAATTCCATGTAGCTGTGGCCACTGAAGGATGTGCTGAGCTGTTGGCCAGGCTGCCAAGTCCTCGGGATAAAGGACAGGTGGTGGGCTTTTTATTGCATTGTTATCAATTATAGGGGTCCTGCAGCAATTGCTGGCTGGGAATGAGGGGAATGAAGAAGCCTGTGGTTTTTGTCCTAATTTGTTTGGTTTGGGGCTGGACCCTAAGCTCGGGAACCACAGTAATTAGCCCAGCTGCAGAATTGGGCAAATGTAGCACATGGCTGTCATTGCTCCAAGGGGCTGCCTGGCATTGGAGCCACTGGCTCTAACGAGGGCTTTGTCAGCTCTGGGTGGGAGGGTGCAGTGATTGCAGTGGCAGATGTGGAGAGGGCCACGGCTTTGATTTCCCAGTCTCTCCCTTCCTGCTCCCTCTCTGCCCCTTTTGGCTTGAGGAGCTGTCCCGTTGGTGAGTCTCAGGGTTGAGGGTTAAGGAGGGAGTCTTGGGATTAGGATGGCAGGGGAGTAGGGACCACACAGCCTCTGAGTGTCTGGAAGCTTGTTTGATGGGGAGGTTGGAGTTTGGTGCTCGCTGAGCATGGAAAAGCGGAGAGAAGGGAGCATCACTGCCACATACAAATGGAAGCTGTGCACAGGCCCAGAGCTCTGGGGAGAGAGTATCTGCAATCTACCGAGCCAAGCAGAAAATTAAAAGATGACTCCACATGCACGTTGAAGCTCTGGGTGGAAGTGGGTAGGCAAGAACCAGAGAAGTCATGACACCGGGCCTCCGGAGAGGGGCTCTGGGTTAACCACTGACGGGACTGGTGCTGGGGGCATCTCCCCAGGGTGGGGCTCATCCTTTTCATCTGGGAGTGCATTCACAAGGCCTGTCAGTGGAGCTCCAGCTGTGGGAGACATATCCACTGGGATACGTCCCCCGACTCTTGGGGTGCCTGGGCCTCTGGGGACCCCTCCCCATCCTGGCTTCCCTCTGTCCTACTTGAGATGCCTCACCCTCAGCTGACCAGTGTGATCAGTGGCTGCCTTCAGGCACGTGGCTACAGTGTGCTGCAGTGTCCAAAATCTGTGACATTTGGGCGACTCTAGCTCTTTGCTTATAATTATAAAAAGAAATAACAGCAGGAAGGATCTAGGGCAGACACCAGGAAGACACTCTCACTTATAAAAGTAGGTTGAGGACTGGAAGAAAGGACTGAGAGTTGCCTCAGTGATCCATGCTGGAACTTTGGAATGCTGGAAGGGGAGGAGCTGATAGCCGGCCTCCCTGCAGGCTGGGAAGAAGCTCACCAACCTAAGACAGGTAGGGTTCTCTGGGTAGACTTGAGGTCAGTGCCCACCGTGGAGCTACAGATTCCCCAGCTCCCATTTTCTTCCTTTGCTGAGAATCTTCCCTGTAGCGAGCCCAGAGAGTCAGCCCCCATGGTTTAAGGGAGCACGGGGCCATTAAGAGATGTTTACGGTGGGAGCAGACGCTGGGCCTCAGTCTATTTCAGACCAAATGACCCTCTATGTCTTTCATGTAGAGATCTGTTGGACGTAATTCTTTCTTCTTTCTTCTTTCTGTCAGCCAGACTAGAGGATACTGCTCTTTTCCAAACCCATGGCAAACACCAGCTGTTGGACTTTTATTGTACCCTTGGCATTTCCAAAGAGTCTGAGTGGACAGAGGAAGAGGCAATGACAAGATAAAAGACACCCAAATCCTGAGAGATGGACAGCACAGTGAGAGTCCAAGAGAGAGGTGGGTCTGTGAGCAGGGCAGCAGTTGACACAAGACTCATGGGCTGTGGCCCAAAGCCAGGGCTCAGGTTCGGTGTGCATTTTTCCCCACCTACGTACCCTTGCAGAAGGGATACAAGCCAGACCCTGCTTTGCTGGTGGGGGTGGCCTCAATATCTTTAGCCTTACAATTTCATCCTTATAACCTGCCATCTCCCTTGCAAGCTTTATTGCACTGATTCCATGTCTGTTACCCTCACTATGGTGAACTTGGACAGAACAGCAACTATGTCTATTTTGTTCATCATTGTATCTTCTGGGCCTAGGCCATAGTAGGAACTCAGTAAAGGTGGTAAAATGCATTCACTCATGAGGGACGTAGTGCTTCTGGGCCCTGGGGGCGCAGTGGCTGCTGTGGGCTCTTTCATCTGGTTTCTTTTCCTCTCCCTTCTTTGTCTTCTGCTACCTCCATTTTTCTTTTCTCACTTTCTCTATTTCCTCTCCATAAACCAGGCCTGGTCACTGGCTATTCTTAACCATACAGGCAGATGTATTTATAGCATACATTCTCCACTGGGAATCTCCCAAAAGTCCCAATCCCAGTATGGAAATATGTGGCCAGGGTCCCAATGTGTTCCTTTCATGGATCTTCCCAGGATCCCCCTTCCCTACGGTCTCCCCAAGGCATTCTGAGAGGACTGAGTCAGACTTCTCCACAGGGCAAGCTGGGCAGCCCAGAATAAGTCTTGACTTGGTGTGTGGTCATCCTAACCATACATCACACCCACGTTCCTCCTAGACTTGCTGATTCTTAAAATTCCTTTCAAAGAGTAAAGGCCTTTCACAAGCCTCCATGAGAAATCAACTCGATTTTCCTAATGTGACTGACTGTGCTCTCAGAGTTGCAGCTCTATTCCCAGAAGATTTCTCAATCAAGGTAACCCTGTGAGATTGTGCAGAAAATTTGAAGGTAGTGCCTTTTATAGGAAATACTAATTTATAGCACAGAAAAGAATAGTGAAGTTTTTCGTTTTTCTTTTTTCTTTTTTTCTTTTTGTTGTTGTTTGTTTGTTTTTGAGGCAGAGTCTCCCAGGCTGGAGTGAAGTGGCACGATCTTGGCTCACTGCAACCTCCACCTCCCAGGTTCAAGTGATTCTGCTGCCTCAGCTTCCCAAGTAGCTGGAATTACAGACAGTCGCCAGCACACCCGGCTAAACTTTTTTTGTATTTTTAGTAGAGACGAGGTTTCACCATGCTGGCCAGGCTGGTCTCGAGCTCTTGACCTCAGGTGATCCACACGCCTTGGCCTCCCAAAGTACTGGGATTACAGGCGTGAGCCACCGTGCCTGACCTAGAAATTTTTTAAAAGGAAAGGTCAGTGGGGAAAGGGGGACAGATATCAGAATTCCCTCAGTGATTTACTCAAAAAGTCAACTTCTAGAGAATATCTGAGAATCAGTACATAGTTACCCTAGCTGTCTATACCTTCTGTCTTGACTCCCGCTGCCATGGAACATAATAATCTATGTGGTCCAGAAATTCTGTAAGACTCTTATCCACCAAAGAGGAATTTGGTGTCATATTCTGCTGTCCAGCCTGTGATAGCTGTTTGTTTTTGTTTTGTTTCGTTTTGTTTTGAGGTAGAGTTTCACTCTTGTTGCCCAGGCTGGAGTGCAGTGGTGCAGACTCTGCTCACTGCAACCTCTGCCTCCCAGGTTCAAGAGATTCTCCTGCCTCAGCCTCCCAAGTAGCTGGGACTACAGGTATGCACCATCACACCTGGCTAATCTTTGTATTTTTAGTAGAGATGGGTTTTCACCATGTTGGCCAGGCTGGTCTTGAACTCCTGACCTTAGGTGATCCACCCACCTTGGCCTCCCAAAGTGCTGAGATTACAGGTGTTAGCCACTGCGCCTGGCCTGATAGCCTTTTTAATAGACCTGGCATGCTCATGCACTCAGTCCTGCCTTTGGGACCTGAAAAGTAACCCCAGTGTGGCCAGCAGCTTTTATGGTGGCCCTCAGCATTCTCTGCCCCTTGGTGTTCACTTACTTGTATAATCCCTTCCCCTTTGGTGTGGGCTGAACTTATGAATTTGCTCCAAATGAATGGAATGAGACAGAAGTGATGACATGTCACTTCCAATATTCGGTTATAAAAAGACTGTGGCTTCCACCTGGGGCACTTGCTCTCTCCTGGTTTCTCTCTCACTGTTTCTTCCTCTCCCTCTTTCTCTAATCGTCAGCTCCCATGTTTGAAGACCCTTGGGCAGCCTCTGGGGAGGCCTATGGGATGAGGAATTTAGGCCTTCCTTGATCACGTGAGTGAGCTTACAAGTGGATCCTCCCTCTCCCACCCCTCAGTGAGGCTTTAGAAGAGGCAGAGCTCCCATCTCCACCTTGACTCAATCCTCAGGAGAGGCTTTGAGCCCCTGGCATCCAGCCAAGACATGCCCAGTTTCCCCACAAAAACTGCAAGCTAGTGAATGTTGGTTGTTTCAGGTCTGGGGTAATTTGTTATGTAGCAATGGATAATGAATATCCCCAGATATTCTTGATCACTGGGGATCTTTCAGACTCCTTCCCATTCACCCCTGTCCCAATGTCCTTTCCTCCAGCTTCCTGACTGTCCCCATCCCTCCCATAGCCTCCTTTAAGCTCCTTCTCTAATGGCCTTGATGGCTGGTCAGGTCTTGGCCTTATCAAGTGGCTTTGAACTTGGTACCTCCCCAGACATAATGTTGGGAATCTGCCTTCTGACTTTACATTTCATAATCTTGTGTAAGAAATTACCTGCTGACATCAGGTGCTGTAGCTCACACCTATAATCCCAGCACTTGGGGAGGTTAAGGGTGGAGGATTGCTTGAGGTTAGGAGTTCAAGACCCACCTGAACAACATAGAGAGACCCTATCTCTACAAAAAAAAAAATTTAAAAATCAGCCAGGCATGGTTGTGTGTGACTGTAGTCCTTGCTACTCATGAGGCTAAAGCAGGAGGATCGCTTGGACCCAGGTGTTTGAGGTTACAGTGAGCTATGATCTCAACACTGCACTCCAGCCTGGATGACAGAGAGAGACCCTGTCTCTAAAAAAAGAAAAAGGAAAAAAAAAAAAAAAAGGAACTACCTCCTGAACTCCACCCTGGCCAGGCTTGCCTCTCACCTGCCCCAGGTCGGACCAGAAACAGGATCAGAAAATAAGCTGACTTACTAGAGCAAGAAAGCTAAACCAGGCACCCTGGCAAGGTTTTCAGTGAAAGCTGAAACAACCTCCTTATCATGAGAAAATTCATCACATTGTAACTTTCACCCCAATCTCTTAGTGTGCCTATCAATCAGGACTTTCCTGCATTTGTTAGTTGATGGATGGCAAATAGTGGGGCCATTACTTTGTAAAAACAAGACGTTGTTTTCAGATATTTTTCTTTCCTTCCTCTTCCTTCCACCCCTGCCTCACTTAAAAGCTTTCATTCCTTAAGTCTAGTCAGCATTTCATTCATTATTATCATTATTTTTGGAATTTAGACATTAAAATGATTGAGTCTGGATTTCATTACCAGGCTCTGGTGACTTAGGGTAAATATTCTGTGAAACTGAAGAAGTACTTGGCTACTTTTTCTCAGTCCTCCTGGTTTCGTGATAGGTCAGACGTTGAAGTAAATTGGAGGTCAAGTCAAGGTTTCAATTCGTGTTCACTGGATTGCCAACAGATACTGATGACTCACATTAAATTCCGTGTTTCTGCGTGGGTTGGAGGATGTCTAGGCTTGGTTGGAAATTGGACATGACATTCCTCATCTATTGTCGCTAAGGAAATATTATACTAATAGATGAAAATGCTTGGTGACAAGAGATGAGTGGTTTGCATACAGGCGATGCATGGCACATGTGGACCGAAATGATGAACAGAGATTAAGACCTGTGTGGCCACCCCATCCCTTCCTGGATAATTTAATCTATGATCATACTTCAGTCATCATCTGTGACCTGATAATTTCCAAAGCATTATCTCCAGTCCATTATTTCTCTGGAGCTCTGGGCTCATGAATCTAACCACTCACTGAACACCTGACCTTGAATGTTCCCAAGAAACTGAAAGCTCTTCATGTCAAAATTGAACTTACTATCTTCACCCAAAGCTGCTCCCTCATCCTCTCTTTCCCACCTTCTAAAATCCCTCTGCTTTGCTCAAGCCAGAAAAATGGGGTCAGACATGGCTCTCACCTCTCCCTCACACTCTACTTGTGGTCAGTCACTGTTTGGTCAGTTCTATTTCTTGCCTGTCTCTGGAAAGGGCCACTTCTCCACATCCCCACTGTCACTGTCACCTCTCCTGCATAACTCCTAACTGGCTGTTGGCTTCTAGGGTGGCCTCTAGCCAGTCCATCCTCTACACTCCTGCCAGAGGGATGAACACAAAAAGTGCTTCTGTTCACATCATTCTGCCAAAAACCACTCAAAAATGCTCAGCCACCTCTGGGGTAAGCTGCCCAAGCTGTGAGCACAGCCACAAGGTCCTGCCTCATGTGATCTGGCCCTTTTTACCTCTCCAGCTGTATAATTTTTTCACAACACATTCTGAATTTTGTATTTCAGACACAGTAAGCTGCTTACAGCTGCTCTCTCTCTGGTGCCTTAGGACACAGGATTTCCTTGCCTGGAACTCTTTCCCTCAACTCACTTCTTGGCCTGGGTTTCTCCTCTTTGTTTTTCCAAACTCAACTGAGATGCCATCTCCCCTAAGAAATCTTCCGTATTTCCCAAGCCCAGGTTGGATATTACTTGGCGTGGTTCTGTGGCATGCTACACTTGCTCTGTCATTGTAAATACCTGCTTGCCTTCTTGAGAGCAGGGCTGGCCATAGTATCCAGCACCTAGAACTGTGCGTAACCCATGGGAGGAGATCAGTAAATACATGATTGACCCACAAGGGATGTTGAAGATCTACTGAGGGGAAGTTTTCCACCATCTAGGTATTGGTCCATAGTAAAATTCTGCCACCCATCCAACCCACCCAAACCATCCACAGTAAGGCCAATGAGTTGCTGTGATAAAATGAGTGCTAGACCCAGGGTCCTGAGGTTGCAGGTTTGAATTGAAGCTCTGCCTCTTATTAGGAGAACCTACTCAACATCTAAGTCTTAATTTGCTCAGCTGTGAAGCAGGAACCATAACACACACCAGACAGGGTTGGTGTGAGGACCGCACAAGACAGCAGGTGCTAATGCTCCCACCTCAGTCAACTGTTGGTGAGGATGGAGCTGTCCCCTCTGCTCCCACAGAAGCCCAGACCTGGGGCCATGAACTTGTGCTTTCAAGAGCGGGGCTGACAGAGCAGACTTGATAAGGACCTTGGTTGTCGGATATGATAATAATAGTCTCATTTATTAATATAAAGGCCTGCTAATAGAGGCGGCACTTTTAATTAGCCAACACGGCCACGATATTAATTTTTATCCAGAGTTATTTAAGTCCAGGAGCCTTCCTCCCCTCTCTGTTAGCACTTAGCTGGAGGGCGATTGAGAACATTTGTAATTGGATTTCTGTGCAGGACTTAATTATAAGGAGACAATAAAGCCCCTGAAATGCAGCAGGTTCTACCCTGTTAACTATTATTTTCCAGAGACACGCTCATACCAATGAATGCACAGATTTATCTAAATTATAATTTTTAAACTTAACAAAGACTCACTTCCCCCTCCCCACCAGGCCTGAGAGGAGTCTGCCGGGAGGACAGATTTGCAGGGAGGAGGGCATAGAGGCGGAATACTTCATTCCTGTAATCAAGTCTTTCACTCCATGGGCCACTGAGCGGCTTCCCCAGGCCCCTTGGGATCTCGGAAGTGTATTTTCTTCTCTTGGCCAAATGGCTTATTAATAGAATTGGCTTATTTATATCTCACCCAGAAAAATCCCAAAGTGTTACAGCAACAGGGAGATATCGAGCCAATTAGTTGTTGGTCTTGTTGTCACGGGCGGGGGCGGGGGGGGAATCTAGTTATTAATTGACTGCCCTTCACCAGTGGCAGAATCGATTCAGAGGAAACCAGAAGGAAAAGGTGAAAAAAGCCACGTGTCTCAGACCATCTGAGAAAACTCAGAGACAAGGCTAAACCATTTATACCTCCAGCAAAGCTTTCTAACTTTAGGAGAGCGAGGAGACTGAGGCCTCTGCTATGGACAGCTAGGTGCAGCATGGGTACCAACCTCTAAGGAGCGTCTGCTGTGGTCTGGCTGTTTACAAACATCAAACCACTCTGTGAAACAGGCTTATTTCATCCACTGCACAGAAGAAGACTGTGCATCCATTCATTCAATATTTGCTGAATCCCTTATCATAAGATAGGCCTCAGAGACATAGTGGTGGACAAGACAGGACCTGCTCTCCTGGAGCCTACGTTCCTGCTTGTTGCAGAGATGGTCCCAAGGTCACTGACCCACATTCATACCTGGCCGGGCTAAGATAGGAAACCAGGTAGGTTCTAGCAACACCAAAGTCTAGGGAATTGCTTTTCCTTCTTTTGAGAGCTAGATTTTGTGGGTCTTGTGGCCTCCTACAAAGCCCACACTGTGAATCACCATCTACCTTCTTCACTGGGCAGCCTCAGAGGAGGAAAAGACGTCACCAATTTAGTTTAGGACCTGGGAGGTAGGGTGTAGGTTCCCTGAGATGAGGGAATGGGAGAGGACTTTCTGCTACTCTGTGTAAGTAATTGTGGATGACGAGGAGTTTAGGAGTACAGTGGTATTTTTTAGATTGTCATTACACTTGTAGATATTTGGGAGGGTGATTGGGAAACAGAATAAAGTAACAAATAAAATTCTCACACAATCCTACTCCCCTATTTAGATCACACCGTAACATGCTGTGCACAGTTTTCCAAATCATTAAAAATTCTTTGTGGACATAATTTTAAATCAGAATATAATATTTCCTCCTGTGGACAGACTATAATTTACTTAACTTTCCCCTATTGGCAGATATTTAATGTGTTTCTACTTATTATTTTAAATAAAAGACATGTACATATATGTTTGTCCTTGTTTTTACTTGCTCAAAATGGAAGTGAAATTATTACCATAAAGAGAATGAATATTTTAAAGGCCCTTGAGACTTACTGCCATCTTGTGTTCTAGAAATATTGTACAAATTTCTAATAGTGTGTGAGAGCACCCAGCATTGTAGTACACCTTCTTTCATCAATAATCCACATTGACTTTTATAAGTATTTGCTAATTTAATAGGGCAAAAATTGTATTTCATTATTGTGTTTTCTTCACATATATTGACTGCTAGTGAGCTTCAACTTTTTTTTGTATGTCTAAATCATCATTTGCATTTCTTCTGCAAATAACCTATTCTCATCCTTTGCACATTTTTCTTTTGGGTTTAGTGGGGTTTTTTATGTGTGTGCTATTTTGTATTTTAAGAACATTAACTTTTTGATGTTTTTGTTGAAGACATTTTTTCTCAGGTTGATTTTGCTGTTTACTTTTACTTTCCACGATGTTTTTTATAGATATGGTCTGAATTTTTATGCAGCCAAATATATCTATTCTTTCTTTGTGATTCCTCCAATTGCTTTTATACTTAGAAATTCCATCTCCACACTGAGATAAACACACTAATATTTTATTCTAAGTATTTTATGATTTTTTTCTTTTGAGGTTCGGGGACAGAGTCTTGCTCTGCCACCCAGGCTAGAGTGCAGTGGGGCAGTCATGTCTCACTGCAGCCTTGACCCCCTGAGCTCAAGTGATCTTCCCACCTCAGCCTCTGGAGTAGCTGGGACTACAGGTCCATGCCACCACTCCTGGCTAAGGTCTAGAATATTTAATTTAATTTTTGTAGAGGTGATATCTCCCTATGTTGCCCAGGCTGGTCTCAAATTCCTGGGCTCAAGTGATTCTCCTCCCTAGGCCTCCCAAAGTGCTGGGATTACAGGTGTGAGCGACCCCACCACCCAGTCAGGTTTGATTTTTTTCACATTTAATTTTTTAGTTTATTTGGGATTTATTTTGTTCTGTGTTGCATGGTAAGCATTTAGATTGATATGTCCCCAAATAGTTAATCATTTATCCCTGAATCATTTATTAAAGAATGCTTTTGGCTGGGCATGTTGGCTCATGCCTGTAATCCCAATACTTTGGGAGACCAAGGTGGGTGGATGGCTTGAGCTCAGGAAATTGAAACCAGCCTGGGAAACATGGTGAAACCCCATCTCTACAAAAAAAAACAAACATTAGCTAGGCGTGGTGGTGTGCATCCTGTAGTTCTAGCTACTTGGGAGGCTGAGGAGGGAGGATCAGTTGAGCTTGAGAGGCGGAGGTTGCAGTGAGCTGAGATCGTGCCACTGCACTCCAGCCTGGGTGACAGAATGAGACCCTGTCCAAAAAAAAAAAAAAAAAAAAAGGCTTCCTTTCCCCATTGGCTTAGATGCTGCCTTTGGCTTATGCTAAATTTTTAAACATACATATACAGTAGACTGTTCTGAGCTGTCTTATTCTGTTCAGTTGGTTCTTCTATTACAATCACACTGTTTTAATTATTGTATCTTTATTCATTCACACACTTAAAAATACAACATATTTGTGTATGAAATATAGCATTTTAATATCTGGCAGAAAAATCTCCCTTAGTTACTCTATTTTTTAGGAGGAAAAAAGACTACTTCTGTTCATGTATTTTCCAAATAAATTTTAGAGTCATGCTGTCTAGAAAAAAACAATCTCATTTGGGATTTTGTAAAGGATTAAATTAAATATATATCTTAATTCATGAAGCATTTGCATCTTTATACTATTCAGTCCTATCATTCGGGAAAATGGCATGCTATCTTTTTTCCCCCTTTACGTTGTTTTTGCAGCTTTAACTCTTTTATCTAAATGGGATTTTAGTGTATACTGTGAGATGGGAATCAAAATTAATTCCCTTTCAATTAGTCAGTTTTCCCAAACTCCAGTTTTTGCATAACTCACCAATGACTTATAACATTTCTTTTATCATTTATTAAGTCCTTATATATAGAAGGGTCTGTTTCTAGGCCATCTATTTATTCCCATTGCTCTGATTACTGTCTGTCTTTCCTAGTACTAGAGGGAAGTGCCATCCACTCCAGATGGCTCTCAGAGTCACTACCTGCTTTCTGCAAAACCAGGATTCATTTCCTGAATACAGAGTCAGCTCCTTGGTCAAAGCCTCTGCTCCGAAGCTTTTTAGTGCCTCAGGGTACTCCAGTAGAGCAGGTTGATGCCAGGGCTTTGGTTTTAGTTCAGAAAACACCCAGGCCAATGGAGACTGATTCCTGATCCCTGCCACTGGCCTTCTCTCTGTTCAGTATGGCCAGATGCTGGCTGAAAGGGGGTCCCAGACTCCAGACTCCCCAGGTAAGAGTGAGGGCCCAGAAAGTTTCAAAGAGGTGTACAAGATCGTAATGCTATACTACAAATCTCTGCATTTCTCAACTCCTGCTTTGTGCCAGGCCTGTGATGAGGACATTATATACCTTAGTTCTAATTTTTACCATAACTGCCTGAGCTAATGTTAACCACATTTTCCACATTAGAAGGCGCTCAGAGGGAGTAAGAAACTTACCACATATCATCCAACTACAAAGTGGCTTATTTTTCATCCCAGTTGTGTCCAATTCCAAAACCCACAATCATTACTTCCGAGCCACTGGTAGTTGACTCAGCCAGAATGACCACCACAGCCCCTCCCCTGGAGAAAATGGTTTAGGCTTGTTGAGCTTTGCTTTGTCTCCAGCTCCAGCTCTCATGGTAACAGAATCTGGTGATTTGAGGACAGAGGTTTGAAGCTGGTCACCTGAGCCAGAGCTCAGTGGCCATCTCTCTACTCAGGGTAGTGGGGTCCATATCACGCTTGGTGGGGGTGGAAGCTCTGCTTCCCTTCCTCACCCCAGACTACCACACCTTCCTCATCCCAGTCAGGCAGGCAAGTTTGCCTTGTTACCTGAAGATGCAAGGTTACATGGTGTAGGGGAGAGAGCTCGTGTATGTAGCAGGGTAAGGTGGGTGCAGTGGTAGGAGGAAGACAGGCAGAAGCCCACTGCTTTAAAAAGTGTTCTGCGGGCCTGGCCACCTTCTATCAAAACAGTGGTTCAGAGGGCTGAAACAGCCAGAATCTGAAAATAATAAGCACTCACTTATTGAATATCTAAAGATCACAATCTCAATTTACTTCTAATCTTGGTCAATAAACAACATGCACATGGTTGCTTTTCTATGCATGTAATCACTGTGTACTCTGTATGGTGGAGTCTCCACTTTTCCACTTGAAGTTACCCCATCCTCACATGTTCACATATGGACACAGTTGCCCCACTCAGTTTTTAATGGCCTATAGTGTTCCATCATGTTAATTCGTACATTAAGAAAACATATTTTAAATGTTGTCTGAAAGGGTCAACACATGAACAGATTGATAGGGAAGGGTCTGGTCTTGGGAGTACAAGGCAGATGTGCTTTGTGGGGAAATTTATCATTTCGGGGGGCTTGGGAAATGAAATAGCACAGAGTATTATTCTTACAGTCTTCCACTGATGCAGACAGAACTTTGGGTTGGGGATCTAGGCACCTGGCTCTGACTTTGACTTTTTCTTTTGTTTGCTTTGGGTTTCTTTGTGTGTTGCTTTCTTTCCCAGGTTCCCAAATTTTATCTGTGCTATTCTGATAATCATAGGAGTCACAAAAGCACAGAGATGCAGGGCTCCCCAGAGGTTGAGTGAGTTGCCCAAGGTCACAGAGTCAGCCAGTGCCTCTGTGGACATCACCTCCACCAACTTCCTAGTTTTGGAGAATTAGGTCAGAGATGGAGGGTTTGGTCCTCTGAAGAAAGGCCCGGAGAGAACCTTCGTTAAGACCCGTGCCCAGCCCAACCTTGAGCCTTTGGCATGTTTTTCCATCTAGGGAGTTGCTTTGTACCTCTGCTTCTGGATGCTCTGTGGGGCTTATTTGACCTCTCTTTATAGAAGGAAGGAGAAGGATCATGAGGTTCCCCCTGAGCCCTGAGGGTGTCTTGTTTCTCACTCACAGGACTCCTGCCTCACGTCTTTACCTTTTCCATCTGTTTGAGCTGACCCTTCCTTTCAGTTGCTCTTGGAACAGGCCAGAGCCATCACCATGTTGCTATTCCATGCTGGCAGAGTCTGTGGACTGTTTGGCCTGTTGTAATTATCTCACCACCTTGCTTTATTTCTGTCTCAGTTCACAGAAGACTCAAAGCAAGCCAAGACACAGGCACAGGGGGCAAGGGTAACCAGGGCAGGGTGGGGCTTGGAACCCTAGGACACTAATTCCAGTTTGACCTGGGCACTTCTCTTAATGTGGCCTACACCTCAGCTGTAGTCAGAGGCCTTTTGCCTAACAGGGAGGGTGGTAGACTTTCAGGACAAGGTGGGACCTTAGAGAACCAGTAGCGTTCCGTAGAGCCGTAGGGTTGTGCAGAAGCATACAGGGCCCAATACAGGGAGTTGGAGCAAGGTTGGGGGAGGGCTGGTGTGGGAAGGGGAGGTGGAATGAGTAGGGCCTTGCCTTCCCATCTGTTTCCATCAGAGCAACTGCACTTGGATCTGGATTCTGTATGAGCCTTTCTTTGATAAGAAGTTGGAAACTACTGATCTTTTCTAAGTCCCTTCAATTTATGAAGGAGAAAACTGAAATTGAGCAAAGAAAAAGGTTTTGCCAGGGTCACTCAAGTGGTTTAGTAGCAGATAGGGCTCTAGGAGGAGACAGGCCCAGTGGCAGGGGCCAATTGCTGAGTCATAGGACCCACCTCTCCAAGAGTCTCATGGATTTCTGTGTCTTGTCCTAGCTCTGGCTGGGAGAGGCCTGAGGGCCAGTGCTACTGTTACAGGCTGGCTGTGAGCAGTAAGGGCCATTCTGCTTTGGTCACTATGTGCCGAAACAGGGAACAGCCCTACCCTGAGCCCCAAAGAGCAATGGGCCTTTCTTCGTGGCCACTGAATCCACAGCTTGTAAAGAGCTGGTCAAATCCTAAGGATCTCGCGACCTCTGTGTGATTTTGGATTCGTTGTATAATCTCTCTGAGCCTCAGTTTCCCCATCTCTAAAATGGGAATGAATGCCAGTTGTTTCCTCTGGCCTTCATAAGAGTCAATCAGATCATGTCTGTGACGTGCTAACCACAGTGCTGGTTACGCAATGAAAGTGCAATAGACACACTAAATCATTGCTACCAGATGAACATCATGGCCAGGGAGCCTCACAAGAGTAAGAGGTCAGGTCCTGGACCTTTCTGCTTAGCACACAGCAGAGCATATAAGTGACTCACTAAAGATTTAGTTAAATAAACAACTGACCAGGGAGACTCTTTAAGGTGGAAGAAAAACTTCTTTGGGGAAATGGCCTGGAGGATTGACAATGTGTACTTCCATTCTCCCTCAGCATCCTTACCGTTCTAACAGGGAAATGGAGTCAAGATGAAAACCAAGGGCTGCCTCAAATGAGGAGGGGCACGAGCTGGGTTCCCGCAGTCACTGAAGCTCGGGGTTCACTGCAGTCACCCAGATCTCAGCTCTGAAAAGATCCTGTGGCCTTTAAAGTCACTCGGGGTCAGTGTCAGGCAGAGGAGAAGTCAGGTACCATCAGGCTGGGGAGGCTCCCTTCCCACCCTCCAGTGTATGACACTGCAGGCTCTTCTGTGGGGCCCTGGGCATTTTAGGATGCTGTGGCATGCTAGAGGATGATGATAATGATTGCGACAAAAGGAGAATTCCAGGTGAGCTTTTCTAAAATGGGTCATGAAAGTTAGGGGCACCTGTGATGGCAAGTAGAACCTTCAAAATGGAGCCACATGAAGATGGGAGAACCAAAGAGAGAAGAGCCTGGGGAGATGGATCAGGAAGATTGGAGTACTACCCGATTTGGGAGGATTAAATAACCACTCACATGTTTTTGTTGTTTACCGGTTTTCTGGTGTTGGCCTCTTAGGTGGGTCTCTTCTAAATGGGCTGGAATAATTCAGACATTAATGATATTGGGAAGAAAATCAGATGGGGGATGGCTTCCAGATTTTCCCTCTTATTATTTCCCATAATGAGTCTGAGAGTTGTCCACTTCCCTGATCTGGAGCCAGTACCCTCTCTGCCTCTCAAGGGCCCTCCATACCCATTGATGTCTGTTCCTCTTCTTCTTTGGTTACCCAGTAAAGGTTAGGATCTTTCAAAAGCACCCTCTCCTCAGAGACTAAGGGTAAAAGAAACCAGACAAGAAATCATCAAAGTGAATAGATTTAAGGATCACAGGCACTTCATTTAGTTTCAGCGTTTGATGAACAGATTGACTGGTTTTTTCCTCACTGTGATGGTTAATTTTATGTATCAACTTGGCTAGACTACAGTGCCCAGTTTTTTGATCAAATACCAGTCTAGATGTTTCTACGAAGGTATTTTTTAGATGTGATTAATATTTACAATCTGTAGACTTTGAGTAAAGCAGTTCACCCTCCATAATGCAAGTGGGCCTCATCAACAGTTGAAGACCTTAAGAGAAAAGACTGAAGTTTCCTGAAGACGAAGCAATTCTCCCTCCAGACTGCTTTTGGACTCAAGGCTGCAGGAGTCTTGAGTCATCATCAGCTTTGGCAGGAATTTTTAGCCAGCCCGCCTGACCTGCAGATTTCAGACTTGCTAGCTCTCACGATTGCATGAGCCAATTCCTTAAAATCTCCACTCCCTCTTACACACACACACACACACACACACACACAACCTATTGGTTTACTGGTTCTGTTTCTCTGGAAAACCCTGACTAATCACTTACCTAAAACCAACTCAGGATGGAGGTGCCCAGACTCTTCCCTGAGGGGAGACAGGTGAATCCCCCTCTCAGGTCTGGTGAGTGCTCCAGCCCATTTCCTACTCCACTTCCTTGACTTCTTGCAGGGAATAGTCCTTCTGGGGTCTGTGCCCTCTGCCTCCAGCCTGTTTGCTCCCCTCTGTTGCTGTTATCCTCTACCTGTGAGCCGGCCCTGCCCCCTAGCTCTCAGGGTGAAGAACCACCTTTCTTAGTAGGCCCCAAATCCTTATCAGACCCTCGACCTGAGCATGCTGTCAGGAGGCCATTGACAGGCTCTTGTAGCCAACTGAGCCTTGTCTGTGGCCTTAGCACACAGAAATTTAGCTTGATCCACTTCTGTCTGCCACTTCCTATGTATCTATAGCATATTCACTGGCAGGTTCATAGCTAGCTCTGCCACTGGGTGAAACCTTGATTCATCTTCTATTTTCCTATGTCAGCATCCATGACTAGTCTCCTAAGGACTTAACTCTCAGGCACCAACTTTCATCTCCAAAACTTCTGTCTATTAATTCAACTTCTCCCCACAGTCAAATGGAGATGCTCATCAATTCCTGCCTGTGGGTCCTGCTGGGCTGCCTGTAAAAGAAGGATGTATGGTTAATTCTCTCTCCTGCTCATTTACCTATTGTAATACTTATTTAGTCCATTACATACATTACCTTATTTAACCCATATAAAAACCTTATTGGATGCATATTATTACCCTCAGTTTATTGATTTGAAAATTGATACACAGAGAGGTTATGTAACTTGCCTCAGACCATACAGCTTGAGGATGGAATTCCACCCGAGGCAATCTGAATCCGAAGCCTATGCTTTTAGCCAGGGATACATGAAACCTAGCAATCAGAAAGGAGTAGGAGTGAGGAATCAAGATAAATGAGACAGAGACATAAAGCAAAGCCAGGAATAAGATGACTGCAATAACACACAGTGGAAATTTCTGTACATGTGCTTTGGTGGGCTGCTCATTTGGCTCTAAGCTTTTAGCAGCCAACACAAAACAGGTGGAAGACTCATCTGTCTTTCAGCTCACTTGCTGAGCAGAGATGTTTGGTAGCTCGTGTTGTCAATGCGATCAAGCACAGATAATCAGCAGCACCCCTCTCCCTAAATTCTCTTGAGTGTCTTATCGTGCAGGTTTTACCCTCAAATTGAGGAAACCAGGTCTCTGAGAGTTTTACTGATGCAGTTTGGCAAAATTATTTTGCATTTGTGGTAAAAATGAGATAGAAGTACCCCTAAGAAAAGGGATGAGTCTTTTTCTTATAGAATAATGATTTGGTATTGACATTAGATTGTAAACCCTGGGAAAGCTGCAACTTCAGGACTTAGCTTTTCCCTCCCCTTTGTGTCCCTAATAGTACCTAGTCTAGTGTCATGCTCATAGCAAGTGAGGAAAAGATATTGATTGCATTGAACAAATATGACTATTAGTGAATGAGGAAGAGCGACTCCATAGGATCTTCTTGTTGCAAGAGGAAGGATCCATTTCTGGGGTGGACTTCCAAGTATTCAATGGTTCCAGAGCTAATGAAAGGTAGTACAGTGCAGTGGAAAAAGCCTGTGCAATATGAAGTCTGGAATCAGACCTGTGTGGCTCTACCACTTTGCAGCTGTGCAGTCTTAAGTAAATCCCTTGTCTCTCTGAGTCTCAGACTTAAAAGTGGAAAACTCTTATCATGTGAGCATGAGAAGCCTAAAAGGGAGGATATTCCAGAGCCTGGAATTTGGTAGATGGTTCCCAAGTTCCATTCGTTCAATCATCTATTTATTCAGAACATACTTATGGGGCATCTGCTGTGGGCCAGGGTCTGTGCTCTGTTCTGGCAATACGATAGTGAACAAGGCAGACATCCTGGTAGCTTCCATCCTCTTCCTTTGCTTCCTTTCCAGAGGATGATAGTTTCTGCAGCAGGTATTTAATAGTAGGGATACCCTAAGTCCAAGTTGTTGACGGGACAGATGTCGGTGGGATGAGGGGAGAAACAAGAAGATTGGGGAAAACTCAGGGACGTAAGGATCCTTTACTGAGAAATGTCCTCCTCTGTCCAAATTTCCCTGCATCCCAGCCTCTTGTGAAGCCAGGAGCCCAGTCAGGCAGTGACAGAGGCAAGGCTCATCTAATTGCTCCGTCCCACATTGGAGCTCACCGGGGCCATATTGTTGCTTTTACTGAGAAAAGACACCTTTTTCACTGCTAGACACTAGAGTGCTTCCGGGGTTCTAGTTTTGCATTTCAGAGAGAAGAGGAGGGTGGTTTAAAGTTAGTAAAAAGCTCTAGTGCACTCCCCAGGCCCAAGGGTGCACTTCCCAGGCCTGAGGCCCACTGTGTTGTTGAAAATGACACACTAATTACATGCAGGCCTCGGCACTGAACTCTTCTCCTCTCCTCCTGACTCCTCATGGTGTTATGTGTGCATTTTTCTCACCCTCAGGACCAGCTTTTGCATCTCTCCATTCCATTTGGGAAGGGTGTGTGTGTATGTATATGTGTGCGGTGTGGATGGGGGACACACACTGTGAACTCAGTGGCTGCTAAGTAGGGACTGACGATCTTCTCAATTACGATCTCTTCAAAGTTGTAAGCACACACCATGTTTACCAACACGCACTTGTTTACATGCTTTGTTTTATAAGTCCCAGGCCCCATTCTCCCTTGTGTGCTAGCTGTCCATATTAGACTTCAGGCACTCTGAAGGCAGGGCCTGCACCTCATCCTTCAGGAGGCTCTACTCTTAGTGCCTGGTATGAGGTTAAAGACCCAGAACTCTCTTGGTCCTATTATCATGAAAACAGTGAACAGCAGTTTGCTTGCATGCTAAGTTGAGATGTCAGATGGATTCTTGAGTTATTCTCATCTATTTCTCTTACCAGAGAGCAGAAGTGTTACCTACACACTTTGGAATACCAGCATGTAAAACAGAAAGACGAAAGTACAGAGGAGAGGAGGCATGACCTCCTTGGGTTAAGGGAACCCTAAGGATTAGGAGTCCTAAGATCAATTCCCTACTTCTCAGCCTTACTGCGGAATTGTGATGTTTATGCTGCCTCTGGACTTTGTCAGTCCAGCTACTGTTCTCCCCTAGGCAGGGCCCACCTTCTTGTCTTACCTGCACTGGAACTAAAAGCACACACTATCTGGCATCTTTCCCTTTATTTGCCTTTAATCCTTTAACTGAAAATGACAAAAAAAAAAACCACCAAAACACCCCTTCTCAATGCATGGTGAAACATTCCTTTTTAAGAATGCTTATGATTTTCACTACACTAAAAGGTTGATGAGGACAAGGATCACGTCTTTCTCATGTATTATGTTATCCCCCAGCACTTACCACAGTGCCAGGCCATGCTTAATACATGTTATGTACAAACACGAGTGCACTTTGTACACATGAGTGTACATACACATGAAGAACATGTATTAAGCATGGAGGCAGAGGATGATCTCATTCTTCTGAAACTTCCCTTCGCTTCTGGGAAGGGGTCCTGTCTCCTGGAGTGCACTTGCTGCCTCCAGTTGGAGGAAAGCTGTATTCTGAGGTCTTGGGACTAGGGGGCAGTGTTCACCCACTGGTATAAGCCAGGGCATCCTCTGTGTGTGTGTGTGTGTGTGTGTATTATGTTGATGATGATGACTGGTACATTAATAAGCTCTGGCTCCAGAGAGAATTCTAAAACTCCCTCAAAACAACTTAGCTCATCTTTCCATGAGTACCCTTCTTAAATATGCCCGTAAAATGTTCTTCTGCATATATGCTGCTGAACAATCAGGTTTATTTAAAGATTTAAGGATTTTTAATTCAGTAAACTTTATTTATATATAACAACAGTACAAATTGTGTCCTCAGCTTGCAAAATAGGAGTGTTTCGTATTTACAATAGGTACACAGTAATATATTAGAATAACAAAAAAACCCCACTTTATTGGAACATTTTAAATACTTAATTTTCTTACAGTTTTTATTCCACAACACCTGTAAAAACAACAAAACCAGACAACCATCATTGTATTTTCTTAAAAATATATATAATACAGATTCCAGTGTGTCAAGAGGAGGGGGTTTGAGCAGGAAAAGTTGTGGGGAAAGGCAGGTGGGTTCTGGCCCCTAGTCTCATGTGACAGAGAGCTTGTCCCTTCTTCCGTTACACACGCAAGAACATCTGTTCTGTTTGGGGGGACCATTTCCATTCTGCCTGCCATACCTTCCATGCCAAGATGAAGGCCAAATAAGTCAAAGTGAGGACTCTGAAATGCAGAAGATGTTTCCTTGTGGCCAGGGCAGGAGGGAGCAGGCTGCACTGCAGCAGAAAGAAGACAGCTCAGGCTGAAGGGAGAGCTTTTCTGCGCTGAGAAGAACAAGATGTGGGTGTCCACGAGAGGCTGAGGAATCTCCAGTTTGCTTATTGGGCAGAGGCCCTGTCTGCCGAGCAGTGGCCGTGATCATGTCTCAGGACTTTCCTTGGTACTAGTTAGAAAATACCAAGAGTGAAACCTTATCCCTCATTGATGGGGATCACTGAGCTCCAGATACTAAAATGTCACACTTCAGGGAAACTAGGGAAGAAAGACTGAGTTATGGAAAGGATGCTACCATTTTTCTCAAAGCATATTCCTGAGACAAGGCATCGGAAGGCCCTGAAGTTCATCTCCCAAGTTCCCCGTGGGATCTGCTCCCACAGCCCTGTGTCTATGAAGCCACTTTTCATTTTCTCACCCACCGAGCCTCCTGAGTCTCAATTCTTTTCTGTCTGTGCCCAGGCCCCAGGAGTCTCATGCAAGACACAGTGTGGCTGAGAAAAAAACAGCCTCTCCCGGAGCAGCTGCTGGCTCAGTATTTACCAGCAGCAGGTTAATGGGGGCAGGTGTGGCAACCGGGATGCACCTGGAGATTTATCAGCCCGAGGCTTTCAAATGCTCCCTATTTGTTCTACCCAGGTCATTTTTCGTCCAGCACACCCATCCACTGATTCTGTTTCACGCTCAGCAGGGCCAGGGGTCTTGACTATTTCCTGTCCTCATTTGGTGGAATTGAAGGAAGGTCGGGAGCTCAAGCAGCAGGTGATGTGCTGCCAGAAGAGATGGTGGCAGTAGAAACAAGAGCAGCTCTCATCGCTGGGGGAATGGCCCCAGAATAAGGTAAGGCAGCTGGGTTGGACTACTCTCTTCCTTTGCTGGAGCCCGTTTCCTATAAAACTGGTACCCTGTGCCACTAGGGGAGGAGAACTGTTGCCTGCTAAGTTGGTGGCAGGAACCAGCTTCCTGAAGGATATAAATTCGCTGGAAGAAAGACCTTGGTTTTGTTCTGTGCCGTTTTCCCATCTCTAGAACAGTGGCTGGCAGACAGTGGCTATTCAAGAAGGTTCCCGGATGAATGAATTCAGGGAACAGTTCCCTCCTCCAATGAGATTAACAGCTGATTCGTGCTTTTAATGACTGAACTCTGTAAAGAGGGGAACTCTCTGCCAGTGGGGGATCAAAATGGTTTTGAGAGCCGTGCTGTGGAGAGAGGTAGGACGGCAAGCACAGAAGCACCTGACCCCATGCAGAGGACGGGAGGCAGCAGCAAGGGCCAGCTGGAGGGAGTGCTCTCCGTTACCCATTAGCATCCTCTGTCTTGCCAAGCACCCTTCGGGGGTCATCTTTCTTTTCCAGAGCATTGTCTCTTGTGCAGATCAATGAAATGAAGCAAAACTGATAGACTTTGGAGAGAGACTTCCATCTCTGCCTCCTCCAAGATGAATGGCTTCTTGTAGAGAGGAGCTGTGGCTTCAACACTTCATCCTTACCCAAGGTCAAAATATCCTCAAATTGGATAACAGGGAGAAGAGAGGCCAACCAACTCCCTCTTTTTCTCATTCCAAAGGGTGTGAACTTCATTGGTTCTTGGTGGCCCCAAAGCCAAGAGGTGTGGAGGAGGAACAAGTGGCCAGCTGGAAAGGGGGCAGGGCCTTACAACCTTTCACCCTCATGGCATGGCTTGAGTCCACCTTTTTCCCTTTTCTTAATTCCTTCCTAAAGGATGCCCCAGGCCACTTCCTTTGTCAGCCCAAGTTCCCCAACTCTCTCATGGAATCCTGAGAAATGTGGCCAAACCACTCATAGCCAGCTCTGGCTCTTTCCTCTCCACCCTCCAATTGGCCATTGCCCCATCATTCTCCACGCTCTCCACAAACCTTCAAGGAAACGCCCCAGGGGCAGTGAATTATCTCCAAAAGTAACTGCTGGGAGATGCCAGGTAGATGCATTGAGTTAAGGGTTGGTAGAGATGCTGCTGAGATGTCCAACTACCTTTAGCTTCTTGGTGGAGCAAAGCCTGGATGCCAGTCTGAGCAGCCGTGTGGCCAGAAAATCTTCACCCAAACAGAGCTCAGAAGTTAGATGGGGTGGGCTGGACTTTTTTATGGGTAGCATAAAGTCTCCTGCTCACACTCTTTTTGCCTGTGTCTCCTTTCCTTTTATCTCCATAAATTATGGGCTCTGCGCTGATAAGCTTTGGGTGCTATGAAAAGCAAACACTTTGGCTTGGTGCGGAAGGCCAGTCATTAGTATTTCCTTCAGGCTATTAATAGGGCCCGAGAAACTTTAACAGAAGTGGATTTTCAAAAGAAAGTGGCCTTGGCATGGCTGGTTGTGAATTATAATGAAAACAGCAAGTTTCCTGAGTATTTTGCTGAATGCTTTTCTCTTCCCATTTGTCAGCTGCATTCAGGCAAGAAACTAGAGCTGGGGGGACCAGGCAACGTCTGCTGTGTGGTTAGACAGCGATCCAAAGCTACACGCCAAGGATGGAAGCCAGCCCTCTACGCTCCCCTCCCCCAGCCCTCTCCTGGGAATCACATGTGGTCAGCAGGGCCTTTGGAAAGTGGAACCACTTGGAGGTAAAGCAGGGTACAGAGAAGCTGGAGCCCAGAGTTAATAGCAGAGGAAATGACCCTGGTCCAGTCTCTCTTGGAGGAGCTGGTCTAGCTTCCCAGCATCATAGCCTAGGATTCTCGACCCTTTGAAAAGTGAGGAAGGGCAGATTGTTCCTCTTTATCTTCCCCAGTCCCACCCCTTTGCTTCCCTTGTGTTCCTACCCCCTGACTCCAATGCTGCTTGCAGAGAAGTTGGAGCTGGCTGCTCGGATCCAAGCTAATGTGGGAGGCCTGGACACTCTGATGGCTATCCTGGCCACCAAGGTCCTGACACCAACAGAGCTCCTTTCCTCTCGATGACTCCCGCTGGCTTCTATGGGGCCTCTGGACCTGGGCATGGAGCTTTGGTCTCTTTGTTTGGAAACTACACTCAGGAGAATTGGTCATCCATAGTTTTAGGCGTCATCAGAAGAGACAGAGAAGGAAAGTCCAGTGAGAAGTCATCCACTTGTCCTTCACACCCACAAGTCCATGAGAGGCAGAAAGAGAGGCAGAAGGTAGTCACGTGGGCATGCCACAGTCATTTCTACTGAGGAAGTGCTGTAGGCCCAGATGGTCAGGAGCTTTCATATATGAGCGAAGGGTTGTCTCCCCTCTCCAGGCACAAGAGAATGAAAGAAAGAAAGCATAGTAATAAATACTGCAGCTTCTGTAACCTATGCTCTTCAAGTATTGCTTGCTGTAAACAGTGTTTGATTTTTGTTTTCTTTTTAATTACCAGGAACTACTGGATGATGGGAGTGAACTCCAAAGTCAAACACCCATGTCCCCAAATCAACTTCCAAATGGAACCTCATGGAGGCCTGGCCCACACACCTCCAGGCCGTTTCCCGAGGGTGCCTGGTTTATGACAGGGATTGATATGAGGCAGGGCTGCCCAACCTTCGCAGGGAGGCCAGGTGTCTGGTCTGGGAGAGGCCCACTTCACCCCACTTCTCATAGTAACTTTAGGGAAATTGAAAGGAAACATATCAAAGACCAGCTCCTCATTTGTTGAGGTTTAAGATTAAATAAAACAAAACAAAAAACAGTAGCAAAAAGCATTGGTACTATCTAGGTACGCATCTCCTCTCAAAAGATGAGAATATGCAGGTATGTGGTAGGTAAAGCTCAGTTTCCAGTCAGCCAGGGTGAGCTCTTGATGGCTTTGCAATTTTTGCGAAGTTCTGGAAGTCCCATGCTCTTCTGGCTGCCGGTATAATTTCAGGTTTTACTGGCCTCCGTTTTTGTGAAGTGTTTGGTGCATACTTGTGCTCATTCTTCTTCTCCTCCTCTTCACTTTTTTTTTTTTTTTTTTAATTTCAAGGAAAAGGAGACAGTCACTTTCTCTCCAATGTCTCTCAGCATCTCTTTGCTTTTTCTGGCATTTGGAAATAGGCATTATATAAAGAAGGAGGAATGGGGGAAAAGAAGGAAGGGAGACAGAAATCAGAATTAAACAAAAGTTGAACGGGATCAACAGGGCGGCTTTGTGTTTTATTTCTGTTTTTTTCCCTTTTTCTTAAAAAAAATTAAATAAAGTTCTTATTATTTCCCCAATATACATCAAATGAGTTTTCATGCAAAGCAGCAGTCACAGAGGCAGAACTGTCCCCAGCTCGTGCCTCTCGGCTTGAAGAACCACCTTCTCCTGGCCCCAGGTTCTCTGGTGTTCTCACTGTGGATGGATGACGCCCACTGTCTCTCCCAGCTGGAACTGGCTATGACGAAACTTGGCTGGCATAGGGAGAGGGGCCCTCCCCTCTCCCCAGGATGGGGTCTCAGGGGACAGCAAGCTCTGGGGTCTGATCCCCATCACTTGTCCTTCCATCTGAGACTCCCAGTGTGACAGCTTGGACAGGTCCCTCTTCCCAGGAATGCGAGGCTCCTCCTCTCAGCTCTCAATGGACATGGCATTAATGAGCTGCTCCACCTTATAAGCCAGCCGCTGCCGCCGCGCCTGCTCATCCTGCTCTAGGGCCCCGATGAGCTGAGGAGCAAAAACAAAGGCAGGAAGACTTCAGGACTCAGAAGAGAAGACACCGTTTTCCAGAGTCCTCCCTCTTCACCCTGTCTACCTTTCCATTCTGCCTTCATGCACATAACCTTAAATAATTTAAATGATTAACTGAATGAATACATGCACACACACCTATATATATGTATGTATGCATGGTGCTTAAAACATTATCTGGCATAGGAAGTGCTATGCAAGTGTTAATTATTGCTGCTACTACTACTACTACTTTCAGGTTCAATGCTATAGAAGCTTTGTGAATTTTCCAAAGCTGTCCTATTCAACTTGTATTCGTATTAGGGTCCACCTGTCTATCTGAAATGTAACTGACAGGATCCGCCCGAGTGCAAAGAATAGTTTGATTCATTAAGAGAGAATGAAATTAATTATACAATACTTTGAACTGAAAAACAAATGATTAAAAGTGTTATTTATTGTGTTAACAATGAGTGAAAGACAATGAAGCGTATAAAGCCTTCAGTGAATCAGGAGTTGAGTTGCCCCATAAAGGAATGATAATTTTTGAGCTCATGGGCTTCTGACTCCCTGAATGTTTTTCTAAATTGCCATCTATTGTTATTTAAGGACTGAGTCAGGCTTCCTGCTCCTTGCCTGTTGGTTTCTGTCCCCGCTGGGGCCCTGTCTCACCTCCTCACTATACTTGCTGACGTAGGAGTAGATCTCATTGAGGGCACTCAGCATGTTGAACTCCACGGCGTGCAGGCGGGACTGCTCGGCGAGGTAGGCATTCATGTCCTGGTCACTGATGGCTGGGAGCTTGGCAATGTCTGCGTAGTATCTGCCAGAGACAGGACAGACACCCTGATGGAGGCCTCAGCAAACATTTACCTATAGCTACCCTGGGCCCAGGTCCTTCGAGGGCACTGATGTCCCCAGTTGCTCCTGCCTCCTATTTCTCTTCTGATGTGGCTTCCTCTGGCCTCTTGCTTCAAGCTGAGGTTGAGGCTGAAGGCCAGGGTTTCTTCAGTAGATTCCATCTAGCTTAGAGCTCGTGGCTGCAGTACCCAACAGAGTGGTTAAAAGCCCAGACTCTGACCAGGCTCTTTGTGTTCAGATCCCAGCTCTGCTACCTGCTAGCTGTGTGACGCAGGGCAAGTTATTTAGCCTCTCTGTACCTCAGTTTCCTCATCAGTAAAATGGGGATAATAATAATAGTGGCTCCACAACTCTGCTGGACATTTTAATGAGATGATACACACAAAATCTTATTAGAACGCTGAGTGCTTAGCACATGCTCAATGAATGGTAATTAGGATGATAATCATCTGACTTCCATGGGCACATAGCCACCCTTCCTCCCGAAGCGGGGGGTATGGGCAGGGAGGGGAGCGGGAGGTCCTGAGGAGGTGACAGACACCGTCGTCTGAGTCCTCGGTCAGTGATGTCTATAGAGCGGGGAATGGGCAGGGAGATAGGGGCATGGGCCTGTCCTGAGGGTGCTACTGACCTCTCCACCCAGCTCTTGTAGCTGGGGATGTCCTTGGCATAGAGCAGCTTGTTGGAGGGGGAGTCCTTGCCCAGCCGGTGCTCTGACGTTGAACAAGAGTCCATGAAGGTCTGGGCCACCACAGAGAGGCAGGCGTCCGTGATGCTGCCCTTGTGGATGTCAAACACGAACTGGGGGTTCTTAATCACGTTCACCCAGAAGCGCAGAGGGAGGCTGTGGGGAAAGGCAGAGCAGACTTGAGAATGCATGCGGGCCATGCCCCTTCTGCTGCCCACTGATATTCTTCCCCCACGAAGTTCAAATCGTCCACCTGAAGGGGCAAAGGAGTAAAATGGAAGAAAATGGGTCCAGCCAGGGTGAATTTAGCCTAAGCTGTTACTGACCTGGGAGAAATGGAGGGAGAGGCACCTTGTGTCCTAAGGGGGACACTGACCCTGATCTCTAACATCCGAGGGCTGGGGCTGGGTGTGTTCTGTTCCCTCCTGGGAGACTTTTCTAAAGGCCTCTGTGCCCCTAGGCAAGCCCAAGTACAGAGGACAGCACATTTTCTCAGGGCCTCAAACAAAGCCACCAGGCTCCTGGAGTCCCTTCACAGTGTCCGTGGCCATTGTCCGGAAGAAGGCAGCCAGCAGCCCCAGGCTCAGCTTCAGAGCGGGCACAAAGGGCGCCACCTGCGCTCCCCGCCCAGTGCGGCTGCCCAAGCTACTTCCCAGGGCTGGCCTGGCCTGGCTGGGCCGAGGAATGGGCTCCCCTGGGGGAAGTTCTTTCATGACTCTCCCCAGGGCATTCTTGTATCTGGGCAGGGGCAGAGGGAGAAGTGGAGGCCATTGTTGGCACCCTGGGAATGACTCGCTGTAGCTCAGATTTTCCCACCCCAAGAGGAACCGATCAGTAGTTAGGAGACTTCCTTCTGCAACTCGGGAATTTATAACCAGAGGAGAATGAGTTTTCTCTGCTCCTTAGGCCATAAAGCAGATAAGCCCATTTACTCTCCTTCAAAATCAGAACAGCTGCTGTTTTTACTTCCTTTTCCAGCTTTGCCTTCTTTCCCAGCTGCCTCCTGGGCTTTAACTCTTTTGACTCCTCTGTGGAACAGGCCCTGTCGCAGGCTTGTCCTCCAGCCTGAGATGATGTTCCCAGCTCCCCAGCTTCTTCTTTCCCCTTCTTCATCTTCTCTCGACTCTCGTGGGCCCCAAACTTTCCCAAATGTCTCAGTAGTGCCAGGTCTTGGGAAAGATCTGCGTTACCCAGACTCGGGCCCTTCCATGAAGATTTCTGCCTATCCTCCAAAACACAACAGGATCCCTCACTTTCCTTTAGCCTGGGAGGAGTTGCTGCAGCTGAGCTGACTCATCTCTTCTGCCCTCCCCTTCTTCTGGCAGCCTTGGGTAGTTTCTGGTAATCCTTCCCTGGACATTTGCTACTGAGGTCTGGATAAGGGAACTCTCTCCACACCACGATGCCAGGGTAGTGCATTTCTGTTCCTTGGGTCCGGCCAGCACGCCGAAGGTACAGAGATGGGGATAACCCTGGACTTTCTCTTGATTTCCCCCGAATTGCTCTCTCCCAGCACTGGGCTGGGGATGCTCCAAAGCAAAGGGGACAGGCATGTGCTGTCCAGGGAATGCAGATCTGGAAGGCCTGTCCTGGCAAAGTGGACTGTGGGCTCCTAACCCTAGGGCCACCCCAGCCTATCCATTTCACTCCACTGTGATCAAAGCTGCAGATTGAGGAAGGCTCAGTGACCACAAGACCCGGGAGGAGGAAGGAAAAGATGGGGCTGGGGTTGGCTTTTTCCAAAGTGTTTTGTTGGTTGCTAGGACTTTTGATTCCCAAATAACAGCCTGGGCCCATCTGTGTCGGCTCTGTTTTCTGAGGAGACCGCTGACTCCAGACAGCTGCATGGGCTGCCTGCCCAACCCAAATGCCTGGACCTCCCCTCCGTGCTCTTTCCCAAAGGAAGCCTTTTGATGCCAGCTCTTGGCCGGGTCCTGTCTGACCTGAAAGCCAGTCCTTAGCTTGGTCTGTGGTCCAGGTTCAAAACCCAGGAGGATAAAGTCTCCTACCAGGGGCCTGAGGGCTTCTCCCACTGCTGGTCTGGTTGCGGAGGTGACTTTAGGGGAGAGAGTCATGCCTGCGGGGCATTCTGCCTGCTGCTTCCTGAAAGCTATGGCGCCAGGATAATCACTTGGCCTTAAGAGATCAAGTTTGCAATGAAATCCTCCCTGTCAGTGGGCTCAAGTCTATAGCAGGTGTGAACTCCCTCTCCAGTGCTGACCAACTTCACCAGGGGTCTCAGTTTAATTCAGGGCTTCCCCATCTCAGGAAGTGCCTTAGAACTGCCCCACTCAGAATGCCCCACAATGCCTGGCTGTGAAGCTCTGCTGCAGGCTTCAAATGCAGTTCTTTGCAGGGGCTCCCCCAGCTCCCTTCTCCTGAGAACCAGAGATCTCACAGCCAGGGGAGGAGGCTCTTCTTGGGGGACTCAAGGGTGCATCCTAGTGCTGGGCCTCAAGCCAGGCAGACCCTACTTGGCACAGGCAGCTGGGGACTGTGTGGGCTCTGCAGAGCATATGTGCACTATTCCAGGAGCTTCGGATCACCCAGCCCCAGCTGAGAATAGGCTACCCTCCCACCCTCCCGTCTCCTGGTCCTCATCCCTCGTAGCTCCAGGCCTCTCCAGGCTGCGCCTCCTGCTGAGCTCCCCTAGGGTTTACCAGTTGCTTTTCCAGGTGTGCCGCACATCTGTGTCGTGAATGCTGTGCCTGTCGGCCTGCTCATCCAGGAAATCAAACATGTACTTGATGGCCAGGGGGAGAGCGCTGCCCCGGTGCACAGTGCTGAACAAGGTCTCAAACAAGTCGTCCACGAACTTCTGCAGGGTGCCCTGGAGGAGGGGTAGGGAAGAGTGAGACGGAGTAGGGGTGATGGCAGGAGCAGACAGGCATACCAGATGGTGCCTTGGATCCATCCTGCCTTGGAAATTTGTCTGGGACACGAGGCTGTGCAGGCAGTGTTGTGGGGTGGGGCGGTGGGGGGGGGGGGGGGGGGAAGGGCACTATTGGTTAGCTGGGGAAGTGGGAGAAACTGGGTGGGCTGTGGATCCTAGGGAAGAATCTCTCCTCCAACCTGCAGCCACATTCCACATTCCACATTCCACATAGGGTGTAGGATCGGGGTCTTTGATAGGAAGACAGGAAGTGCCCTGAGTCTGGGCTTCCCATGGGTGAATGAGGGGACACAGGCTGTAAGCCAGTCTGGAAAGGGTGTCCAAGGAACAAGCTGGAGGACCAGGTGCCTCCTGGCAGGAGCACAGCAGGACTGGGAGAGTCTGATAGAAAGGTATGAAAAGGCTTAGGATATTGGTGGCCTGGGACAAGTGGTATCTGGAGTGTGGAATGCGGGTGAAGGGTCTAGACTCAAGAACACCCCCAGGCAGAGTGCTGATCCACAGGGCTTTGGTGGGTTTCTGGAACAGGAATAAGACTTGGCCTGGCTCCCACAGTTTACAGGCTCATGGCACACCTCTGAGGGTCAGTAGAAACCTGTAGCCTTTTCTGTTATCTGTTTGTTGGTCTCTTATTGTTATGCTGAGCATATCAGGCAAAGCTAAAATGGAGACATGGGGTCTGGTGGAATATTTCTGGGCCACTCTGGGGGCAAGTTTGGGAGCTGTAAGTTGGATGCCACTGTATTAAAACTTCAGTGCCACTGTTGGAGGGTCCATGGGGGAGAGTATTTGAAATCTAGCCCCGCCTGGAAAATATGGACTCTTATACTTAAGTATACCTTATACTTACAGGCTTATTTTGTTATCTTCTAGGAAGGCTAGAAGATGTAGCCTCGCTTGCATCAACATTTGGGAGTAGCTGGGGTAGGATGGGATGGGAAGGGGAAGCCTCCCCTTGGATTACTGGCAGGCCAGGCCTCTGTGCTTTCCCTCCCATTGTGGCCAGAAAGGGGATAGAAAGGGCAATGATAATGGAGGCCAGCATATCTATCCAACTAATATCAGCAAGAAACCCCAGTGCCTTCCTAGAGCTTAAGGGGTCCAGAGGGAGAGAGCTGCTCCTCTGATGCGAAACAGTAGTCTCAAGAAGTATGCAGAAAGCAAAGATATGTTTGCTATTTTTGCCAAAGGACAGAGAACAGCAGTGGCCTGATTGTTTAGAAGCCCTGCCCGGGGAACTGGACTCTCTCTCTTTTTTTTTTTTGTTAGTGGAGATTGGGTCTTGATATGTTGCCCAGGCTGGTCCCATACTCTTGGGCTCAAGTCATCCTTCTGCCTTGGCCTCCCAAAGCACTGGGATTATAGGCGTGAGCCACCATGTCCGGCTGTACCTGGACTATCTGACTGGGTCCTCTTGAAGGACACAGTATAGACTTCCTTTCTGTGCTGTGGAGTGGAGGGACGTGCTCCTCTAACAAGCGCTCCCTGGTCTGGGCAGAGCGGGAGTTACCTTGGTGGCCAGTAGCCGGGTCAGATAGATCTCGGACACCATCTTGCTGCCCCGGTCACCCTCCTTCTGGTCACCGTGGTCATGGTTCTTCACCAGATGCCACACCTTGACCCCACTTTCCAGATCTGGGGTGATCATTGGGGCCCGGGACCGTAGGCTGTCGGGGCTGCCCGTGTACCTGAAGGAGGAGTCTGAGGAGAAGGGGGTGGTGGAGGGCTGTGAGTAACTGAGTCACCATCCTTGCTTGTAGATACTCCCAGAATCCCTGCCCGCCTGCTGCATCCACTCAGAATAAACTCATTTCAGCTGAAAAGGGGCTGCGGGGACCTCATATATGGTAGGTTATTTTAGGGATCCTTGGTTGGCATGAGGACAAAAGAGCCTGAAGGCTTTTTTAGAAGAGGATTTATGAATTTTGTGAATTAGAGAGACCCTCGGGAATTTGGGTATCACCTCTACTCAGACACTCCCAGCAATGAATAATTAATAGGTAAAACATCAATAGGATATTTTCGTCAGTGCTTTAATAGAAATCTGGATACTAAAGAGCTGCAAGTTGTAATTCTCCTCTTGGGAGTTAAGGGTCTCTTCTTGCATGGGGCCTGGGGTATGGAATTTCCTGAGCCCTTTTTGGTGCTGCTGGGTTCAGTCCTGCAGTGCCTTTTGGTTGGGAAGCCCAAGGCCTTAGTGCATACATGAAACCAGAGCAAATAAAATAAGGGACAAGGAGGTGCCATAACCTCATTGCCCAGAGGGTCTGGGGGCCCCAGTACTCCTCTGACTAATTTATTGATCAAACTGGGACACTTGTAAGAGTAGAGGGAGGGGCACTCTTAATAATTCAGCCAGGACAACAGGCATGAACTGGACTGGCCCAGGCAACCTGGGATATATGAACCCCCAGCCAGGTGTCTTCCTGGTTCTGGGCCACTCTGACTCCTCCACCAGGCAGGGATATCAAAGAAAGGGCACATGATGCCACCTGCTCCCACAGGTCTGAGGGTGCAGGCTGCCTGGGAATGCCTGGACTGGGGAGGACAGAAACCAACTGGCAGGAGCCTGTGATTGGGCCAGCAGCAGTAAGGGCTGCCTGCTGTTAGAAGGGGTAGCGAGTGGGCCCTGCTAGGTCGCGGAAGACTCTGCTCTGAGCTGCCCAGTCTGCCCTCCTGGTTCTCACCATATCTGCTGATGGATGTCCGGGAGATGCTGGCAGAGGCAGGGATGTTGTAGGAGGAGGTCTGTTTGGGGACCAGAGCCACCACCGACCTGTCTGACACCTGAAAAGGGTACAAAGGGTACAGTATGGTGAATGTAGGTGTCTTGGGAAGTTGGAGTCAAGTATTTCTAGAGGGTTATAAGACAGCTGTGGGGTAGAGAGCAAGGAGTACAGGAATACTAGAAACAACCACTACTGCTGTTTTTTTGAGCTTTTATTGGGTTAGAGCTGCACAACCCAATATAATGGCTACTTGCCATGTGCGTTGATTGAGCATTTGAAATGTGGTTAATCCTAACTAAGATGAGCTGTGTCTAAATTGAGATGTGCTATAAATATACATTACATGCTGGATTTCAGTGACAGTATGAATACAAATATTAACTATCTTATTGATAATTTTTAAATTGATTACATATTGAAATGATAATGATTTTAGACCAGTTAGATTAAATAAAATATGTAACGTTAATTGATCTTTTTATTTTTACCTTTTTAATGTGACTAATACAAAAAGTTTAAATTACACATGTGGCTTGCATTATATTTCTACTGGACAGCACTGGGCTAGACCCAGTCTCCCATCCACTTGTGAGCTACGCACAAGTATTCCCATTTTGCAGATGAAAAAAAAATGGAATCATAGGGAGGCTAAGCAACCTCTTAAAGGTTACATAATTCATACATGGTAGAGCCAATATTTGTAGCCAGGTCTGTCAGGCTCCAGAGCACATGTTCTCTTCATTATATATTCTAACTTGGAGTTTTATTTCGAGTCACACTGGTCTGAAGCCCATTTTCCCTTTTGGCTCTGCTTTCTTTCTGGCCTGGGTCCTATAATGCCTGGATCACTTCAAATAGTTTCACCAAAAGGGCAGCTACTCTTGGGGACTGATGGAGAAAGATAGTGTCTTGTCCCATCCTCTATGAGGGCGCCCCAGCTCAGCACCCAGCCTGCAGGGAGAGGGCTGATAAATGAGGAGCCATATTGAAGACATTTGGGGCCATTTTGATTTAAGATTACCCTCCATCCAATAAAAACAGAGAATCCCCAGAATCGTGGCGATCCAATTAAACCCCTAACGCAGAGGGAATAAAACAGCTATAATAATGTTATGGGCCATAAAACATTCCTATTAAACCATTTTTTATTTTAACAATTTTTATGAACTTTATAAGTTTGATTTATAGCTGCACCAGTCATAAAACCATCTTTCTGGGTCTTAAATTGTCAGTCCCTCTCTCCCACCAAAAAAGAATTAAATGTGGGGAAGTCAAACTATAAATGAACATTAGTGCTAACGAGATTTCCTGATAGTGGGTTTTAGTGGTGGTGTTTAATTTTACCCTCCCTATAAATCTGTGGAAGCCTGGGAAGTTTTTTAACATCTCTTTGTTAATTAAGATTATGCAGATTTTCTTCTGCAGGGGCTCCAAGGACCTTTGACTCCAGAGAGGGTAACAAGAGGGCAGTGCATTGACTCGATGGTATAAAGCTCCAAGGTCCTGTGCTTGGAAGGTGCCAAGACTCCATTACTTCCCAGCTAGAATAGCTCCCTGGACTTGTCAGCTGTTGGTACCATCAGCACCAGGACAGGGAGGGGGACAGTCTCTACTTCTGTCTTTCAGGAATTCTCCTTATAACTGACAGCCCAGAAATGATACCCAGAAAGCTTGGCAGGGGCAGGAGTTTACATTCCCAGGGAGAACAGATTACATTATCATTTATAGTTTCTTGTCACCTAATGAAAGATTCACAAGGTGACTCAAATGACCACAGTTCAACTCAATTGCAGGTCTAATCACTAAACCTCTCTTGTCCTTGGTTTTTCTCTGTTTTAACCAACAGGTGGTGCAAATCCATGGTCAAGATGACTGGCTGGGTCTGACCTTGGCTCTGCTGCCTACCCGCTCCAGGACTTAACCTCTCTGAGCCTTAGTGGTCAGTGGGGATAATAATTGCATGTTGTTTGTGGTGAGAATTAAAGAAGTTAAAACACAGAAAGGCTGAGAGCAATGCCTGGTATCCAGTGAGCACACAGTAAATGTTGGTATTGGTGGTGCTATTATGAGCATCATCATCATCATCACAGTCTCCCAAAGTGGGGAATACTCCCTGCTGTCCCCTGTCACTCAGGGCTAGCATGTGGGAAGTGACTTGCACTCAGCAAAAGCTCAGTAAATATTTGAGGAATGAATGCATACATGAATGATAAATGACATCAGGGAATTGAAAGTGCTTTGTATGATCAGCACCAAAAGAACAGAATAGTTCCTTCTTCTGATTGGGAGCCGCAGGTTGGAAAGCCCAGTAACAAGCATTAGGGTATCAGAGGCAGAAGCAGAAAGACCCCACTCCTGCCCTTTAGAAACTCATGATTTGGGAGCATCATGCTGTTTTCTTTTGCACTTTCTTATTCAACTTTAATTGGTTCATTACAATTGTTCTACCGGATACATTAAGCACCATATGAAGTGGTGGTGGTTGGGCATGTGTGTATGTGTACAGAATTAACAGGGAGTGATGGCAGCTACCTTATCTGTGAGTACAATCCTGGGCACCTCACACTTTCACAAATAAGGGTTGTTATCTCCATTTTATAGATGAGGAGCCCAAGGTGCAGAGAGATTAAAGTCACAACACCAGTGAGTGGGGAAGCAGAGGTTAAATACAGCTTCTAAAGCCTCTTCTCTTCTCACTACACCACACTCATGTCCTCTGGGCGGGGGTCCAGGCAGAGTGTCAGGATGGGGGGTGCAGGTGAGTCAGGGGGATGGAGCCTGGAGAAGAGCATTTTTGGGGATCCCCTGTGCCCTAGCTTCCTCTGTGCCCGCGGAGGCTCCTGCCAGCTCCAGCGCCTGGTGGTTGGCAGCTCAGTGCCTGAGAGCCCAGCCTGCCAGCCCCTCTGCAAATCTTTCTTTCCGAGACAGGGACATGGGAGGATGTTATTAATCAGACGATCCCATGGGTCTTGCAGCCTGAGGCGCTTCCTCTGGTTGGTTTAATTTCCCTTGGTGTCTCTTATTTCCAGTTTTTATTTTAGTATTTTTTCTGAATCCCAACCTGTCTACCTGTGCTTAATCTTACAGAGACCCCCCAGCTGGGAGTGGTTACCATGGGAGGGGAGAAGACGCAGGAGTAGATACCTCCTTGATCTTGTGTTCTTTCGCAGGGATTTTTTTTTTTTTTTTTTTTTTTTGATTGCTCATTCAATGTGTCTGCCTGTGTGCTAAACACCTCAACTTCTATCTTGTATCTATTCCATACAACTGTTTGGGGCAGGGTTCACCAGGAGCCCCATTTTCCAGGTGAGAGAAAAGAAAGCCTGGGTAATTTTCCCAAGGAAACCAGCTAAGAGGAAGAATGTAAGACCTCAAGAGAAGTCTATCCAACTCCCTGCTCCACTGTAAGTCAGAGGTGTGGGCTGCGTTAGTAAGATGCTAAAGAGAGAGTGCCAGGTACCTTAAGGCAGCTGTCCATGTGGAGGGCTTTGCAATATACAGTTTTTTTTTTTTTTTTTTGCAAATGTAGAGGTACACAGAATAGAAATGCCTAGACCGACCTTACCCCAGACCCATTAAATATGTTTCTGAGGGTAGAGTCTGGTCACTCATGTTTTTTATCAGTTCCCTCAGTAATTCCAACGGGCAGCCATGGCTAAGAATCCCTGTTCTATGTTCCAGTTGGAGGAGGAAAGCAGGGAGAGGAAAATCTTTTTCAGACTTTTGAGGCCTTAGAGCAAGGCTTAGCGGGAAGGGAATATTCTGGGAAGTTGAAGAGGGGAAGAGACACCCCCTCTCACCTGATAATGCATCAGTGTGTTGAGCCGCTTCCAGTCACCCTCAATCTTGGTGGTGATGTCCTCATCTTGCAGCACGACCCGGGCGATCCGGCCTTGGCGCCACTCTGGGAGGAGGGGGTGGTGCAGGGAGCAACGTGAAAGGGATGAGGGCTGTGAGCCAGAGTCTCCCGATTGCACCTTCTCTAGGGACCTGGCAACCTGGCCCCCTCAAGCTGGTACCAATAACAGAGGCTAGAGACATCTAGGGCTCCATGGGCCCAGGCAGCAGAGGAAACACGTGGGTCTCCTCAGAGACAGCCACATCTGAACAGGCAGTGCCCAAAGCGGGAAGCATTTCACATGGGCCTCACCTGATCAGGATACAGTCATGCCGCTGCAAGGGTTGTGTGCAGGGCAGCTTCCCTTCTTTCACCCCTCAACCCCTGCCCTCACACTCTGAGTCCAGGCTTCCTACCCAAGTCCATGTCCACCGCCCTCGGCCGCTGGGAATAGGGCACATTCTTATACACGGCATCAAGAATCTTCTCTTTGACTTGTGTGATGGTGTCACAGTTTAACACCTTCACTGGGATCTCTGGGCTGTTCTCGTTGTCAGGGTTGACGCAGTTCAGGATCTACAAGTGGGGGACAGAGGGTGAGCAGGACAGGAGCTGAAGGAGTAGGTTGAGGGAGAGGGTCAGGACCTCAGAATCTTCTTTTTCCAAAGTTCACTCTCTTTATAGGGGGAATAAAGGTACTTTTCTGGTCTGTGACTCAGTTTCCCTCACCTTTGTAACATCTGCCAAATGACAGCCTGAGTCATTGTGTCCACTTTTTCATTCTCAAAGCACCAGGACTCTACTTTCTAGCTCCTGGATGGCTTAGGAGAGACTATAGTTCTGGAATGAAGCACCCTCGGTGTTTAGAGATGGTTCTAGATGTATGAGAGACTAGTGGTGCACTTCCCCAAAGCCTCTATGTTAGAAACCAACATACATCTTTCTCATAATGCCAATTACCCAATACCTAATGATGGATGAACTTTTTTCTCCCCCAATATTGTCTAGGGTAAACAGAGGCATGGAGTGCTTTTTAGGGCTTACCAAATGAGATGGGATTGGGGGGTGGGCCTGCCTGTCTTGCTCTTGGTACATGTAGTTGCCCTTTGGGCTCACCCCAGACCAGCCTCCCATCATCCTCTTTATTGACCCCCTAGACTGCTTTTATGGACAGAAGGCAGAGTAAGGGGCAGGAGCAGAAGATACACATGTGGGCCTGGAGCTTCTGGCTTCCTCACCAGGGTCTTGTACTCGATCTGCTGCCGGATGAGCTTGTCCTCACTCAGGGAGTAGCGGGCCTCACCCGTGATGGCGTCAATAGGGCCCTTCTCCATCTGCTGCTTGATGGCGCAGTATAGCATGAAGAGTGGCTCCCCCGCACACTCCTGTGGGCACAGGCAGGGCAGGAAGTGTGGGCGTGGCTTCCTCAGGTTTGCACGCTTTCCCTTTCCTCTCTCGGAGCGAGGCCAGTGGAAGGAGGGGCTTTAGCACACCCAGTCCAGGTTCCTGCTCCTGAGGGAGGGGGTCCCCATGCAGCCCTGTGGCCAGGATCTGAGCAGCAGCACCATCTGCCCTGGACTCTAGGCCCCATCTCACTCCCTTTCTCACCTTTAGGAACTTGTGCAAGAGGAAGGCGAACCAATTGGTCAGCATCTTTTCAGCCACAGACTCTGTCCTGGGGAAGGAAGAAAGGGTAAGGGGCAGTCCTTCACAGAGGGGTCTCCATGTGGGGCCTGGACTTGTCGCGAGGTCTCCCAAGAGAACAATGGAGCATGCAAGAACGCAGGGTGGGGTGTCAGGACACCTGGGTCCCAGCCCAGCTCGCCCAGTAACTAGACTGGGACCTGGAGGTAGGGGTGGTTTCTTTCTGGGCCTCAATTTCCTATGAAAATGGAGAGGTTGGCCTTTTCAGCCCTGATGGTCCATGGTGCTCTGAACTGCTTTGGCTGCATCTGAGACAAGGTCTGCGGATAAAGGCACCTCACTATCCCATGGGGCTATAAAGAACCGGTTCTCCCAACTCACTTCTGGTCTTAAACTAGAGAGTTTCCCGGTCCTTCTGGGCTTTCTTGCATGCATGAGTACCCTGTTTTGCCTATCTGGAAGGTGCCTGGTCCCTTCCCCTCCAAAAACACTCAGGGTTAGACTTTCCTGGGTTCAAATCCTGATTCTGCCATACACTGGCTGTGTGACCTTGGGCAGGTCATTTAACCTCTCTGGTTTCTGTAGTCACATCTCTAAATTGAGACAGTTGTAATAACATCCACCCCCGATGGTTGTTGTCAGGGTTGAATGAGTTAATATTTGTATTTGTAAAGTGCTAAGAAAAGTGCCTGGCACCTGCTAAGCACTATGCATTAGCTGTCATTATTGCTGTCATGTGGGGTCTTGGATCCCAGCCCTCAGGTAGAGAGCAAGGCTTAAGTGTTTTGCCAACAGGGGATTTGCTCATGCAAGCACTGGCCCCCCTCCCCTTCCTATCCCAGGGCTACAGATCTGGGGATTTGGGAAGGAACAAAGCGACTGTGACAGACCCTCAGTGAAGGGGATGCCGGAGGGGTATTTTAACTCCCTGCACATGGTGCAAATTATACCCTCTGGTTGCAGTAAATCCCAGGCATTTGCCAGGGCTGCTCTGCAATCTGGGCCTGGGAGAGAGTGACAATGGCAGAAAAAATTGTAGCTCTCTCCCCTGGCTCCTCCCAGCACCCTCTCCCTGCATTGTGCCTGAGATTAGCTCTAATTTAAATACAACAGTTTTTAATGAGAGTTTCTAATGCTCAGTTTGGCAGGATGGGGGCTCAGTACTCATAAAACAAAGCCATTCTTCCTCCCTCCTCAGCCCACGTGGGGTCTGGAAGCCTGAGACCTTGCTATAGGAAGGCTAAAGAGGAGGGGTAGTGAATGGAGGTGGAACCCTCCAGCCCCTGCTGCCCAGAGGACTCCAAAGCTGTGCAGGGCTCCCCACGGCCTCTATAGAGGTTGGGCTCAGGGGATGCTGAGGTCTCCAACCCTCTCCCCCGCCAGGAAAACTGCAGCGGGCATGTGTAGTGGATGCTGTGATTCAGATCCAGGAAGCTGAGCTCAGAAGGCACAGCCTTCCAGGCTGTCCAAATCCCGAGCTCAGTGCTACGCAATAGAACCTCCTGCGATAATGCGAATGTTCTCTATCTGTGCGGTCCAGTATGGTGGCCACTAGCTGCAATGTGGCGACCAAGCACTTAGAATGCGGCTAGGTGCTAGGGCAATGGAGGAGCTGGATTTTACAGTCTATTTCATTTTAATTTGTAGCAGCTACCTGTGGCTAGGGATTGCTGTGCTGGACTGCACAGCTCTAGAGACACGGGGAGGAAGAGACCATGAAATAGGAATTATTTTTCTCATTTTGTCTAGGAGGAAACTAAACAACAGAGAGGTTACAACACTGGCTAGAAATCACAGAGCTAGCAGGAGGCAGAGCTGGGACTCCAGCTGAGATCTGAGGAAAGGTCTGAGCTCGTCCATCACACTTGGGCAACTTCAAACTCTGTAGTCTCCCTGGGCTGAAGGAAAGTCAGATTCTGCCCTGCAGAGACGTGAGGACACAGGCTGCTCTGAATGGGTGCCCCTTCTGGGGAATGGGCCTTCTCATGCTGCTTGTGGGGCCTGCTATAATGAGGTACTCTGTCCCCGTTCAGACTCCTGCCACCCTCTCCACCCACTGCTGCGGGCCAGACCTCCGGAGTAGCAGCTTGGGGTGGTTCTTGTTCTCCAGGTTCTTATCGATGAGGTCAGAGAGTAGCTGCTTGAGGACATCGGTGGCGTACTCCAGGCGGCCCTGCAGGCCGGTCATGATGAGTGAAGCCACGTTGCCCCGGTCGCGCATGGAGAAACTACGCTGCAGCTCCAGGGTGCGGATGAAGGTCAGCAGGAACACCTTGTTGTTGATGAGCTGGGCAAAGAGCTTCAGGGCCTTCTCCACGTGCTGCTGCCCATTTCCTTGTACCTGGGGTGGGGCGTGGTGGAGACGATGCCCTTAGAGAACAGGCATGGGCCCTCTTACCCGAGGGTCTCACTGAGGGCCTGCTGGCAATGACACTAGCTGTAAGACCCTATCTTTGAGGCCTATCACCACCCCAACCCTATTCCGCCCACCTGCGATGATGTAGGAACAGCTGGCTCTGAGGTCGACAGTCTGCTCTGACCTTGCACTGGGCCGGGGAGGCTGGGCTCCATGCGGAGCTCTCAGAGGGGAGGCTGCCTGATTTTCCCAAGGATAGAACAGGAGATGTCCCCTCAAACTTCTCAGTTTATTAGTCTCCCCTTAATCTCCTCTGCCTGATTTATTCTCTTTAGTAAAGCAAACCAACAAATGAAGAAACAAACCTCATAGAATCCTGTGTCCTTCTTTAAGCCATCTTAAATCCATTTTAGAATGAGGCAGTATCTTAGTTAATTATTTCAGTCATTAATTAAAAAATGAGCTTTACCCTGGAACCATCCCAATGAGCGTGGGTGCCCCCTTGGCCGTAACCTTCCTGATAGCTCTGTTGCTGAGATGCTGTTACGAACTACTGACCCCTCTTCACTGTTAATCTTACTCTGTGCTGCTGGGTCTCATCTGGACTTCCTAGGATACACTGGGCCTGCATCCCTGCTGGGTGGCTGGGCCCAGGAGGCAGGCATTACCTCCAGCTCCCGCAGAACGGGGTGGTCCTCGATGCCCGGGAACAGGACTCGCATAGCGTAGGTACGATAGTCCAGGTAAGGGATTCCCGAGCGGTCCAGGTCACTGGTCAGCTCATTGATATCCGTCTGGAGCTCAGCAAAAGCTATGAGAATAAGCAGACAGACAGGCTCGTGGGGAAGCCCCAGTCAGGGGAGGAGAAAGAGGGAGAAGAAGTTTGCAAAGGAGGAGGGGAGGATCTAGGGTGTAGAAACTCTGAGGATTATGGGGGTGTGTCTCCAGAGGGCAGGGCTACTTCCAGCCTATCTTTTTTAGGTGGTGGGGAAATGGGTGATTTTTATGCTATTTTCTCCTCTGTACTTATCTATAATTTCGAATTTTCTCTTTACATATTACAAGTGTAGTTACAACAAGGAAAAAAGAATATTATGATTGGGCTGTTTAGTAAAGATTCCGGAGGTGTTGGAGGCAGGTGAGAGACCATGGCTGAGGGGGTCCAGCAAAGACCAGAACAGGCAAAGTGCTGCCCTTTTCCAAGCAAGACAATAAATCAAGATGCAAAAGCCTAGGGGAGGCCTGGTCATGAGACGCTTAGCTCAGAGCCGAGTTTGGGACGGGAAGGGCTGCAGAAGCCTCACCTTGGTGGTGGCACACCTGTCTTCCTGGCTCCCTCCTCTCCCAAACTCACCAGCCCTGTTGCCAGGAAGAGCCTTGGCTCCACCTGTCCTATTTCCCAGCCCAACTCTTCCCTGTCATCTAGCAGAGGGCTTGTTTCCGATCTTGACATTTGCAGCAAAAGGAGAAATGTTTTCATTCCTAATTGAGCTGTTTACCCTGAGAGCCTGCCAGGTCCTCAGCCTGAGAGGACGCCAGGTACGATCGTCACCTCGAGGCTGTGGTTGCGTGGTACACAGGAGAAAACACAAAGTGCACTCCCACACACGTCCACAGCCAAGGACACCAGCAAGTGGCAGCCTTCAGAGCGCTCAGCCTGCAGCACTGATGGAAAACAAACCCTGGGGGAGATGAGGCAGGTGCTCTTCTGCCTTTCCTGCCATTGCTCTCAAGTGCTGCGAAGATAGTGTGCAAAAAACAGGAGCTGGACCCTCCCATGGGGAATCTAGAGTCTGAGGCTATGGAGCCTGGGGGCTCTGACTGTGGGGACATTGTGGACCTGAGAGAGAGAAGGTGTTGGCCAGATTGTGGGATGAGTCAGGCCGAAGAAGAGACTAGAACAATGTAGTCGGACCTGGGTCCTCATGCAGTGGACATTCTTCATTGGACATCTCTGGCCCTATGGGCAAAAGAAGTTCTGGGAAAACAGAGGTGAAAGTGGAATGCAAAGGCATGGTTGGCAACAATGGGAGTAAAGATGGGAGTTGTCTGCAGGGAGAAGGGCAATAAGGCAGGTGGAGAAAGAGGGACCTAGCAAATGAGGGTGTGCTTCCACTAACCTTCCTTGCACTCCAGGGCCACGCGGGACTCCAGGTTGTCCATCTGCATTTGCAGCCGCTTGAGAGTGAGGTCATTTTCTCGAGACTTGCGCTTGTAGGCAATGAGGACGATGATGACGATGATGAGGAGGAGGCTGCCGCCGGCCGCGATGCTGACGATGGCTGGCAGGGTCAGCAAGCTGTCTGAGATGACACTCACCGAGCCAGGCGAGAACACCATCCCGCCCACGTGAACCTGTGCATTGTACACACACAGACGCACACGGATGCACAAGGTGTAGAGCCCTGGCATGCCAGCAGATCCTTACAGTGCGAGGAAGGACATGACAGACCACAACCACACAGTGCAGATCTGGATAAAAGGCAACTTCCTGCCTTGGCATCTGCCTTTCTTTTCTTGTGTTCTCAGCTTATATCCATTTTGATGTAGGACACAGAGATGAGGAGATATGGAGGGGGTGAGTCAGACAACGAGGCAGAAGAGAGCCTTTCCTTAGGACAGATCACACATGCACCACGAGGCGGGGAGGAGGCACTACAGAGGAGGGGCTCACTCACCATGACCTTGTGCTGCCCAGTGAGGTTGGGAGGCTCGCAGAGAAGCTGGGTCTCAGATACAGTGACAGCGCAAGGGGTCTCTCCGATGAACACAGTGTAGTTGAGTTTGGCCCCTCCAGAGGCAGGAGGGCAGAGGTTTTTGCCCTGTAGAGAATAACAGTCTTTATAGGCATAATTGACACATGCATGCACAAGTTAATTGCCTACTTAAAAAGAGATTAAGGAGAGGGGGAAGGGCAGCAGCACAAAAACCAGGAAATGACTCCTTGGCAAATTTTTGTGGAGGGGACTTCTAACAGCCATGATCTAGAGAGAAAGAGAGAAAACAGAGGCAAGAGAGAACGAAAATGAAGAAGAGAGTGGGAAAAATGCAGGGGAGACAAAACACTGAACAAGAGAAAACTTGGGGGAGGATACATGGGATTTCATGAAAGTAGTGCGGCAACAAATCACTTGGATGGACAGTGCCGCACTTGGATGTGATCTCTTGAAATGTGTGTGCAGGTACCTGTGGCCACAGAGTGGACAGAAAAGGAAACAGTTACTCCCAACTCATTGCAGTACCTCTGGTTCCCAAAGCTCACAAGAACAAACAGAACTATTCTAAAGTATTTCTTGAGAAGCCTGGATATCGCTTGATGGGTCGTTATCTATCCATGAGCTCCTTCTGTAGGAAGGAGACAGCTTTGCAGGTTCGATAGCATAGAAAAGAGAGCCAGAAAGAAAGGCCAGGAGTGTGCGGGGCACTCTCTGGCATCGCTGCCCCTGGTCCTCTCTGGTGGGCATTCATACCTTAAGAATGATGGGCGATCCCGGCTTTTGATCCAAGACTCCAGTAGGGCTGAGTAGTTCAAAGGTCGGGTTGGGGTAGTAGATAAACTTGGTGTCGTTGTAAATCAGCAAGGATTGGACATTGTTAAAGACAAATCCGAACTCATCTGGCCGTTCTACAGTGTCCAGGCCAGGGCGGTAGTCCGTGGTCAGAGAGGGTGCCAGGCAGGTGAGGGTGGTTGTGTTCACGACTTTACACACCTAAGAGATCCAGAGCACAGCACTCACACACTGAGTGCCTGGCAGACAGAGCCCAGGGGCCCGCAGCCATTCTCCAACACTCTCCCTGTTTTTGTGTCTTGTCACTGGGTTTACTTGCTTGTCTCCATTCCATGGAAAAGCCCTCCAGGAAAGGGCAGTGAAATTTTGGGGGAGTGGGGGGCATTTTAGCTTCTTCATTAATTCATTCACCAACACGATTTGGGCATCTAGTTTATAGTTTGTGCTGGTGCTGTGCTAGGAGGTGGGGCTATAGAGTGAAATAGTCACAGTCTGGAGGGGAGACAAACAAGCATTACAATCTAGTCCTGGAAGAGGGCCTGGGGCATGGGGGACACACGGCACTATTGGATGCATGCAGGGACGTGAAAAATAAATGCCTTGGTAGGGAAGGACCAGCTACTCTAGGAGTGTCTGTGTGTGTGCATGAGTGTGTGTGTGTGTATGTGTGTATGCGTGTATGCACACACGTGGGTGTGCACAGCCTGAAGCAGGGTAGGAGTGACTCATGGAAGTTTTCCCATGGAAGAAATGAATACAATTTAATCTGAAGAACGAGTAGGACTTACCTAGATAAGGAGAGGGAGGGGGAGGGGAACAAGTTCCAGGCAGAGGGAACAGCACCAAAAGGCCTGAGGACAAGGGAGCATGGGATATTTGAGAAAAAAGTAGGATAGAATAGCATAGTGTGTGTGTGTGTGTGTGTGTGTGTGTGTGTGTGTGTGTGTAGAGTGTGGAGCAGGAAGTGGTACGAGATGAGCACTCTGCCCAGTATGTAGTAGGTGTTCAGTTAATGTTGATTGAATACTGATGAAAAATAGGATTCTGCAACTCTCTAAATGTTTTTTGGGGTTTTTTTTTTTGGTTTTGTTTTTTGAGACGGAGTCTTGCTCTGTTACCCAAGCTGGAATGCAGTGGCGCAATCTCGATTCACCGCAGCCTCCGCCTCCCGGGTTCCAGCAATTCTCCTGCCTCAGTTTCCTGGGTAGTTGGGATTACAGGCATGTGCCACCATGCCCAGCTAATTTTTGTATTTTTAGTAGAGATGGGGTTTCACCATGTTTGCCAGGCTGGTCCTGAACTACTAACCTCTGGTGATCCACCTGCTTTGGCCTCCCAAAGTGCCAGGATTACAGGCCTGAGCCACTGTAGCCCAGCCCTCTTTAAATGTTTTATGCAGGACCTCTCTCTCTTCTCTAACCAAGGGCCCCCTAACTCTGCACTGGGACAGAAGCTTGGTTTTGACACAGAGTTCATGATATCCTTTTTCTCTTGGAGGACTCTGGTGCCAACTAAAATTGTGGCTGGGCTGGTCCAGTCTCTCCTTTGCATGAGCTATGCCATTCTCTCCTGTGGAGGTCTGGTTCTGGGGCTGCCCAAGACAGCAGTCAGACTGCAGAACCACTAAAGGGCCCACGTGGGGCTTGGGAACAAAAACCCAGACTCCTGATCCCTCTCTGCCTGGCTCCCACACGGCACAGCTCGGTTTCAGCTTTGGGAGCAGCGGCGTCCCAGCAACAGCCAGGGCATCTCTGAGAACTCAGACTGCTTAAGCACACGCTGTCCTGGCAGGTCCACACATGTTGTGCGTCTGGCCAACATACACACACACAAGCTTCATGTTCAGAAACCAAGACTGTGTTTGAAATTGCAAAAAAAGCTGACACTGCATAGAGATTATGTCAGAGCTTCAAGTCCAAGTCTTAACCCTTCCTTTCCAGAGGGAATTTAAGAGTTTAAAGAAAACGGCTCACTGTGGCCTTTATGCTGTAGTGGGAGTGAGGACACATTCCTGCCCTTTCTCTGGTGCAATTCTGCAGCCCCTTATGAACCTAATGCCCCTTTCATGTTCCAGCAGGGTGCAATGAGGCATGGGGAGGTTGAGGGGTTTGGTGAAATGGGTACAGCTGAGCCAGGGGGTCCCAATTCCTGGGTTCTGCAAGAAGACACCGAGCCTTGGTAAGCCTCACTACCAACATCTTCCTCTCTGCTGGTCCTAGTCTAGCTTCCCTAGACCAGGCTCCTCAACGAATAAGCAAATCACTCCCAAGCAAGAGGCCTCTGTACACTTCCTGCCCCATGCTGCATCGGCACTTTGTTTGCCAAACATTCCTCTGGGTTTGGCGGCTTCACTCTGGCACTCCTAGCTATCCACTGGGGCAGCTTCAAAACCCAAAGGCGAGGGGTAGGCCCAGGTGTGCTGAGGAGGAGATGGGGCCCAACCAGGCAGGGCTTCAGGGGCAAAGTGCCTCCCTCTCTCCTACCATTCCCGAAAGCAGAAGCACAGGGTAGGGGTTCTGAGTCTCCCATTCTGGAGCCGGTTGACGGAAAGCTACATTCCTGCATTCTTCCCTCCGGGTCTGCCAGCCTGTAGATACCAGGCAGGTCACCACAGAAGCTGAGAGCCCCCAGCTCCCCAGAGGGCAGAACTGCTTCTTAAGTCCTTGGAACACTGAGATCATGGTGCATGGGGCTGGAGGAAGCGCTGAGAACATTTCAGCCCAGGGCTGTAAATGAGTCCTGGTGAGGGGGCAGGGGGATTGGGACCTGAGCCTTCGGCCACAGGTGTCAGGTGTGGGGAAGGAGAGGGGCTTTCCAGCCCAGGCTTCTCTTCGATGGCTTCCTGAGGACTAAGGCTGAAGCCTTTGGAGGTCACGTACTCACCTCCAAAATTATCTCTAGACTATATTAATTATATCTTTTATTTTCTGTATGCCGATGCGTTGACATCTGGGGCCTTGCTGACTGGGGAGGGAATGTCCCTCCCAGGGCAAAATCCTAGAGATAGCAAATAACTTGCCTGTGAGCCTGCCTTTCATATACAGAAACCAATCCAGACCCCACAGCTCATCTGCCCCTTTCCATTCTATCCTCATGCCCTAATCATTCCAGGACCAGGCGCCAAACATCTAGGGATAGCCCTGGGCCCGAGCCTGCTAAAATGACTCAAACTAGCTGATCCTGAACTTGCTTACCCTGCTGTGCCTGTTCCTTTCTGCAGAAACCACATAAAGACTCTTGCCATGGTTTCTCCCTCCACCTCCAGGCAGACCAACCCCGGTGCTTCCCCCTGTGACCCCTGGGGCATGGGTTGCCCTCTTCTCTTGGGATCTGATCTACGAGTAGAACAAATTATATTCTGGTCTTGCCATACTTGAATAATAATAAAACCTATATTTTAAAATGTGTATCTAATTTGCTTGCTTTTTTTTTTTTTTTAATCTTTCCTGGGTGTGAGTTTACCATTCTTGTTTCCATACCTCACCCTAGACCCTGGAGTTACCTGTGAGCTTCTGGCGACCCTAAGCTTCGGTCTGGAAATGGAATGGAGGCCTAGGCTCTTTTACCCATGGATCAAGTTTTACACCTGGTAGAAGGAGGCATGCGCTCACTTAGCCCAAAAAGGAGTGACCGTGGTGGATACTGAAGGTGTGGTACAAGTGCCCCTACATCTCCAGAAGGATGGTAATGTCAAGCCCATCAGCATTTCATGTGACCTAGTTACGAAGAGTCTGGATGTCTGGAATCCACCTTGGCTCTTCCACCAGTCACCTTTATGATTGGGGGCAAGTCACTTAACAGTTCTGACCTTAGTTTCCTCTGCTACACAATGAAGGGGTTGCATCAGATGATCCCTGAGACTTTCCATATCTAACCTTCTAGCACTCTGTCATTTTATGTATCTCCATGTTTCTTATGGAAGCCTCAAGTACCCTGGAAATGTGTCAGGGGTAAGAGGGGAGACACAACACCATCTTCTCCATCTCCATCTTAGCCTGGTCAAGCCCCTGAAGGTCAAAGCAGTAATATTAGTAATTTCTATAAAAAATAATGGCCATAGTAGCATCTGCTGTAATATAATTATGAATACAATCATGTTTCAAAAAATATTGTCTGAAAGAGTGAGATGGAGCCTAGAAAAATGATTAAAAAATTTACAACGTACCAGACATTCTATCCCTGTGATACAGACAACTTTTTAAAAATTACAAAAATTACATGGCTCTGCATGGAAGACTAATATAAAATGTCCAAACTGATCATCTTAGCAAGCGGGGTGGAGTTATCTGATGCAGTGACTAGCATTTATCAACTGCCAACCTCATGCTGGCCACGGGCTGGCAGGTTATGAAGCTGGGGCAGGTCTGCTTGTCACCATTCATAGCTGAGGGGTGGAGGATCCGGAGGTTAAATGACTTGACCATGCTTGTACAGCTAATAGATGGCAGAGCCCTGCTTCCTCTCCAGACTTGTCTGAATCTGGAGCCAGAATTTCTCCAACCACTCCCAACATGGGTTTTCATCGGACCTCAAAGTCAACCTGTCATAAAACAGGAGTCCTTTTGTGCTGTATCATAAACTCAGAAGCCAGTACCTTGATACACTCACTATATCACCTTCTGACAAGAAATTGTACTGTCATTATACTATAAAAATCATTGTAGGGCTGAATATGGTGGCCCATGCCTATAAGCCCAGCACTTTGGGAGGCCAAGGCAGGAGGATCACTTGAGCCCAGGAGTCTGAGACTAGGCTGGGCAAAAGAGACCTTGTCTCTAAAATAATAATAATAATAAACTAGTCAAGCAGGCGCCTGTGGTCCACCTACTCAAGAGGTTGCGGCGGGAGGATCTCTTGAGCCCAGGAGGTTGAGGCTGCAGTGAGCTGTGGTTGTACCACTGCACTCCAGCCTAGGTGACAGGGTGAGGCCATGTCTTAAAAAAAAAATTGTGATGTTCAGGTATTTGGACCATGATTCCAGGCTCAGAATCTTAAGCCAGCTTTCCTCGTGGGTATTCAGGGGCTCCAGTGCCTAACCCAGAGCTCATCCCATTGCAAAACATCAACACAGAGCTGTGTTTACCAAAGGCTAGGGAGGACCAACAGTTACTCACATTGACAGATTCTTTGCCGTTGAATTTGACTCGGATCCTTGGCTCCTGAATGACATCCAGGTTGAAGCCTGTGATGGTCAGGGGCGTGTGGCCACTGGAAACAGGCAGAGGCTCGGTTAGGTAAAAACCCCCTCAAATCTGGCATGGTGAACCTCCACCTTAGGGAATCCTCTCATGAGCCAGACTTGGGCTGCAGGGATCATGCTGGGTGGCTTCCAGGTGCATCCCTCCCACCTTCTGCCTCACCTGGCAATGCTCCACTCTGGCTCGATGCGCTGGACCCGAGGGTCATCTATGTACTCAAACTGCAGGTTGTTATCCACACGGGCTCGGTCGACACTCACAGAAACAGGGACTGGGCCAAGGCCATTGGATGATGGGGGTGAGACACACACGATCTCACTCATTGACCTCCTGACAGGGAGACAGAAGGAGGGTTGAGAAGAAAGGCATGGGCAACAAGAGGTGCCCACCGGCTTGACAAGGGGCTTTCCTTGGTCTGGGGGTACGGCCACAGAAGTGTTCTCTCATCCTTTTATATTCTATACGATGGAACACATCCTGCTGCAGTGTAGATCAGTGCCCCAATGGATTAGGGGGGTAGCAAATTGGAGAAGGGGGTTAGAAAATGAGGGGCTGCCGGGCGTGGTGGCTCATGCCTGTAATCCCAGCACTTTCGGAGGCCAAGGCGGTCAGATCTCCTGAGGTCAGGAGTTCGAGACCAGCCTCAACATGGAGAAACCCCATCTCTATTTAAAAATACAAAATTAGCCAGGCATGGTGGTGCATGCCTGTAATCCCAGCTACTCGGGAGGTTGAGGCAGGAGAATTGCTTGAATCTGGGAGGCGGAGGTTGCGGTGAGCTGAGATCATGCCATTGCACTCCAGTCTGGGCAACAAGAGCAAAACTCTGTCTCAAAAAAAAAAAAAAAAAAAAAAAAAGAAAGAAAAAGAAAATGAGGGGCAGGGATAGGGTTTCATGGACTTTGGGGAATGCCTCTTTTCTGGATTTTTCTAGAATATAACTCTTTAGCCAGTGCTTGGAATCTGGTCAGGCAGTCAACAAATATTCACTGAGCACCTACTGTATATAGCAGTGAATGCACAGTCCTTGCCCTTGTGGAATATGCAGTCCAAGAAGGAGATAATCAAGTAGATAATCAAGAAGGATTATCAAGTAGATAATACTGGGCAAACTGGGTTCTCATCCATGGATTCTTTCAGAACTCTCTATATCTTCAGGGCTAGGGGAGTGCTGGCAAATGGTAGGTGTTCAATTTTTTATGTACAGAGGATGCCCTGAACATAAGTCTGTGCTTTCTAAGAGCTGTGGCTATGCAATCTCTGTGTTTCTCAAGTCACCATAGTGAGGACTTAATGAATGCTTGATCCTAGCAGTGACTGGGGAGCTCCTAGGAGCCTCCTTCATCTGGTGTTCTCATGGCCCTCACTTCTCATTATTTTTAGAAGTATCCAGCCCCTTTCATATATGGGATATAAACTGACAAGTGGCATGTATTTCTCACAGTGACCGGTATGGTATTTGGGTCTAGGTGTAGCAAATAATATGGAAGTGATGGGGCAGGCCTATGAATGAACATGCATAGTAACATGTGTACAGTACGTGTCCCAGATGTGCAGTCTTCTGGTGGGCCTTCAAGTTCATCTTACCCATAGAACTCGCAGGTCTGGTTGCCCAGGTAGACTGCCACGCTGCTCCCAGCCCCAAGGTAATGGCCGGTGATGGTTACCATAGTGCCTCCTGACTCCGGACCTCGGATTGGGTTGAGTGACAGCACAGAAGGGTTCTTTGGAAAGAAGCAGAGAAATGACTACAGCTTAGGTTTTGTCCAAAAGGATGGACCATGGTTAGATCTAAAGATGGGAGAGACTGTTTTCATTCTGGGCATGGTGGTACTTGTCCTGTGCTTTTTAATCCTAAAAGCTCACTCTGCTTACTCCAGAGGTGAGAACCTTTCTAAGAATCATCTCTGGGCATGTCCGGGAAGGCAGAAGAGCCACATGCTGAAATTAATTAACTCCCCAGAGTCTCATGCTCATAACAATGAAGGGAAAGCAGAGGTGACACTGACTAATCTATCAATTAGTTTACAAATTGAGAACAATTTGAAAATGCTTTTCTATCTAGAGCCTGTACTGATTTTTTGGGCACAAAATCGATAGGGCTGAATAAAGCGTCCCTGCCTGGGTTGGGCCACCGAGAGGCTAAAGTCCTCCATTAATGGCCCATGTACATGCCCTTCTGTCCTTCCCTAAGGATAAGAAGGGCACAGCAGGGCACCTGGTGCAGAGAGTTGTCAGTAAATGTTAGGATGGCGTTTTAGACCCTCATCAGGAGGATGGCGCATCACTGGCTGGGGCTTTCTACTAAGCTCACTAAGTAGTAAAATTCAGCCTGAAGCTTAAAAGAAATGCCTAGCCTGAAATGCATCAGGCGGCTGACCTAAATCAGAAAAGAATTGCTTCTGCCTGGAGGGCAGTGGAGTGAATTGGAAAATACATTTAACTGAGCAACTATACAGGCACGAATTCTAGTTTGCACCAGCCATTCATCCGCTGTGCGTCCTGAGGCAAGTTTTCAGATCATTCTTTACTCCTCTGTCAAGTGAGGAGGGTGGGCTACGTTATCTCTAAAGCCCCTCTCAGTTCTGACTTTCTCCGGATTGTCAGAGTGCTGACATTCTCCCCAGCTAGTTCTCCTGCCTTTGCTTCTAACACAAATGCCCACTGCCCCTGTCCCTGCCCTGAGTAAGAGATGAAGTAGGTTGGCTGCAGATAGGGCAAGGTACTCTCCAATCTGAGAGAGGAGCGTATAAGAAAAAGGTGGAGATGCCAAGATAAGAAGGCAGAGGCTAGAAAACCTGAAACAAGCAGTAAAATGCTTTACAGAGAATAGAATTTTGTGCTCTAAAGATTTTTTAAAACTCTCAGCAAGGCTGGTTTGACCCCATCTACTAGTGTTAATGCCTTTTAATGAAGTACTCCATGTAGCAATGTAGGTAAGTGTCAGAAAAGAGACTTCGGGGCTGAAGAAGCCAGGTTATTGATTCAGTATGAATATAGCCCCGCTTGGCTCCAGGGCCCCAGAAGCAAGTTATTGATTCAATATGAATAGAGCGCCATTACAGAAAAAAAGTCTTTGCAATTCGACTACCTGTTGCCTGCGCATAGAGAGATGTTTTCAAGTGTGAGTGTGTGAATGTGTGCGTGTAACTATAGCAGTATACAGAGTGACTCTGGTGGTCCTGTGCACAGATACACATCCCAGCCAGATTTCAGTGACTCTTCTAAACTCCCACTTAAAATATCCTTGGCAGAAAACAAAGCATGTGGATAAATATAGACTTATTTAATTAGGTCCCTCAGGCTATGCATCCTCATTAGGCTAGAATTAGACTAAGATATTACATTGGTGGAACAAGAGGCAGTCCCTCCCTGCCCCCAGTCTAGGATCCACTTTCTAAGAAAGGCTGGATTTTGCCTTATTTAGAACGCTGACCTATGGCCTCTGGGACTCCTAAGACTCCACAACTTTGTTAATCACAGGCCCATCTCATCCTGGAAAGACAGGCTCTGAAAGTAGCAAGACCAGAAGCTGCCTTATCTGGAGGGTCCCTTTTCTCCTCCTTGGTCTGCAAGAAGCCTGTTGGTAGAGGGGAGTGGGGGCTTCCTGGGAGGAGTCTGGAGCATGTGAGTGCCCTCCCTGGGCACCGGCACCCGGCCCTGGACCCAGTACTCACCACGAAGGTGTATTGCTGATGGGACTTGGTCATGAACTCTGGCTTACACTCGCCAATGCACAGGCGCACTGGCCCGGAGGTAGTTCCCACGAGGGCATGGCCCATCTCACAGACAATCCTGGGGAGAAGGCAAACCTTCTGGTGAGGGGCTGGGCAAGGGCTGGCATCCCTGCCCGCTTGCTCTCCCAGTCATGGCAAATGAGTCATCACAGTCTTGCAGTAATGCCAGACCAAGAGAGCTTGGTCATCCATCTTGCTGTGTGACCTTGGGTACAGGGCTTTCCCTCTCTGGGTTCTGGTCTCATCTGTAGAGTGTGAAGGTTGAACTGGATCATCTCTAAAGCCCTATGTGCCTCTGATATGCTCTGCTGCCTAATTCTGTGGTTCTCCATGTCTAGCGCAGTGCCTAGCATTGGGTAGGGACCTAGAATTTGTGGAATAAAGGGAATGTCCAACAGAGTGATCTAAGGGCAGCAATCTAGCTGACGCTCTCTCCTGTGTAACAAGCCGACATTGCTACAACTCCCTAAAGGAGTGGATAAGGGCGTGTTTGCCAAGCCTATTCAATTGTGGTTTGCTTCCTGTAGTGTTTTTAAAAGGGGAGAGATAATCTGGTGAGACAGTGAGAGCTCAAAGAAGGAGCTCCCTGCAGAACGGGAGGGGTGGAGTCCTGCGGCAGTAGGCAAAGGGGTGGGAGCTGGACGAGTTCATTAGGCCAGCAGGTGACACTGGCCCTTCACTTCATCAAGGGCTAAGTACACCCGGTAGAAGAGGCAGTGACACGGCCCTGAGTGAAAGTCACGTCTCACACTAACGGGAGAGCTGGAGGGAAGAGTGTGCAGCGCTGTCTCTTGAGCTGCCCAGATCAATACCCCTAGTGATGACTTCCCTGGCGCCTGAGAACAGTTACACAAGCACATTTAGATACTGGTTGCCTTAGCCACGGTAGCCTTCTAGAAAGGGTGGGCAGCTGAGGATGGGGAGAGATGAAGGAATCACGGACTTGGGGAAACTCTTGCCTGGAATGTTCGGGCCTCGGCTGGATGGGAGAGGGCCCTGACAGTTTAGCAAAAAAGAGCTTGGGAACAGAGGGAAGGATTTTTCCTTTCCTCCCAACGTCATTTCGGAGGTTCAGAGCAGTCTGGTGCTGCTAGTAGGTTTGCTTAGTGGGAAGTCAGAAAAACAGACCCCATCTCCACTAATCCCCAGCATTATCCTGGCACGGTGGGGAAGATCCGTGTTTAACTGAGCGATGCTTATCTCAACAGCTTCTCTAGGAAGGAAGGTAACTAAACAGAGATTTCATTTCGATGTAATAAAACTTGCATTAAACAAATACGCTGCATGCTCACACACACGGCACGCCACTGATCTCCATCTCCTTCATAACAGTTAATCCCAAATAACTACTTTCACTCCTGGCGAATATTTACTTAACATGCAATAACTGTCTTACTATGTTTAGCATATTAGATTCAACAAGAAAGTACTGAATGCATATGGAAGAATAGTCTCTTTTCCCTTTCTCTATGAATCAATCAATTAATTATGAACCCGAGTAAACATGATAGTGATGATCAATTAATATTTTACCCATAACTGTCTCCTGAAACCCCATTAGGGGAGCATTTGAGAAGCTCAATTTAAGGTACCGTGTGGTTACCTTCATGCTGCTACCTGCGTGTGGTTAACGACTCTCCCATCCTGTTTCCTGGGCCCTGGCAACCTGCTGCTGTTTCAGGTCCCTGACATCCTGCAAGTGATGCCCAGCATGCTCAAGGAGCTCCAGGGGAGGATCAACTGGCTATTGTGGGCAGTGGCGGGGGAGAGGAGGGAAGAGAGCAGGAGGAAGCAGGTACGTCTCTCTCCCTCTCTTCTAATTAGGGTTTGCTTGTTACTCAGTCATCACCCTCGGACACTCTGCTGGAGTGATCTTAGAGAAGAAAAGGAGGAAGAAATCATCACAGGCTTGAAGTTAAGGAAAAAATAAATAAGAGAACATGTGAAGGTCATGGGCAGCATGGAAATGTTCTTCCCTGAGTCCTGGGTCTGTGTAGGAAAGGAGAAGGCCTGGAGCAGTCCTGGTCAGCTGCCCCTGTGTGGAGCTAATGACGGGCCCTTGGCACACTGTCTCTTCTAGGACATTTTCCTGCTTGGGGCTCATGTTTCAAAAGAAAAGCAGTATATTCAGGCACCTAGGAGAAGAGTGATGACTGAGAGGTGGATGCCACCCAAGTGTCCAAGGAGGGGCACCTGTAGTTGGAAAGGCAGGATGCAGGGGTCCAGGGGCTGTGCTGGGGAGGATTCAGAGCTGGCCATGGGTCGCTTTTCTCGGGCATCAGCTGAGCCCCCTTCTCAGCTGTGGAATGAGTGGGCAGAGGGCTGTGGTCAGCAGTGGGTTGTAGAAAAGGGTCTGGGCAGGAAGATCTAAGAACTGGACAGTCCTAAGAAAATCAGGCAGCATTGCAGACAAACTCTAATCACCTCAACTCTTCTTCCCTTTCATTCCTGGGACCCAGTGCCTGCAGGCAAGGGTGGAAAGGGCTTGAAAGTATTTGTTGCAGGCACTTGTTACTTGAGTTCAGGAAGATAAGGAGTTAAAGGAAGAAGCGAGGGCAGCTGCAGGGAGTGGAAAGGGTTATATTGTGGAAGGAGCATTATGCCAAAGCAGATTCTAGACCTTAATAATAAGAACTACAGTTTACTGATTCTGCCAGGCAGTCTACAAGACAGGATCTCATGCCATCCTCAGGCTCTGCTACAGAGCGGGTTTTATCTCCATTGTACAGGCAATGAAACTAAGGCTCAGAGATGCTAAGTGACTTATCTATGGCCATAATTCTGGTAAGTGGCAGAGCCCTGATTCAAATCTGGGTCAGCTCAACTCCAGAGCTCACGCTTCTGACCACTCCCCTCTACTGCCAATAGATTTAGTGGGATGCTCTGTACATCTTTCAAGGAAGGGACAGTATGGATATGGCAGCAATGGTAGAGGTGAGGTTGTTGACAGGGGGTGGTAAGAAAGGCTGAGCTGGGTTCCTCAGGTTCTGAGAGCTAACCACTTGTTCCCTCTACCTTCTTGGTTGTAGACAACCATAGGCAGTGGTGTGCCCACCACCACCTCCTCCAAGTCTTGCAAGTCAGCAAGATTGGCTGATTTCTTGTGGTTTGATTTCTTGAGGCCTCTTTGCCTTCCCTGTCTCCTCCCTGTGTCCCTGGTGGCTCTGGGGTCCCTATGTATTGTTAGGAGACAATAGGTGGAGATGCCTAGATTCTCTCCTTATAAAATGGGAAGTTGGACCAAACAGCTGTCCAGTTTTGACATCTGAAGACCTGACTCCTCCTGGTGCCAGGGGTCTTCTGGAGGCACCTTAGTGCCACAGGTAATCTTTACAATGGGAGCTGCAGATTCCATGGGCATACCATTTACTGGTTTGGACATCCAAAGGACCACCAAAGCCAATGTAGAAATCATCTGTTCCTAAATATCTATTTTCCAGATGAGATGTTTGAGGAGCAGGGAGCAAAGTAACTTGCCCAAAGTCACCTGGTTCATCCACAGCTGAGCTAAGGCTTGAGCACCAGTCTCCTGAAAGGCAACCCAGTACCCTTGCCCACACTACACCACCTACCATAGACTTGCATAGATGGTGCCTTGCTCCCTGGGGCAGCAGCACACACACATCTCACATCCACCCCGCAGTGGCTGAGTTCTCAGGTACAGCAGATGAGAGGGGAGCAGCCTGAGGATCTGAGGGGAATCTGCCCCATGTGGAGCCCCTGTCCCAGGAGGGGCTGAGCTGCAGCCTCAACCTGCATCCCATGGTCCAGGAATCTTCCTGTGACTGAATCATCCAGCCCTCCACAGACCTGTGGGGTGCTGATTGCAGGACTAAGCGGGGCCCTTTAACCAACATTAACCTAATTGCTGAGTGATAGATGGCACGGCACAAGCATATGGTGAATCATTACCGTGCTGGCGAATCCTGCCCGCGCCCGGGACTCTGCACCAGGCACTTTTAGCCAAATTCATCTCTCACAGACATCTGTAATGATTGTGCCTGCTGCTCACTGCCCAGGATGGAGGCTTTAATGATGTTAACAAACTCTGAAACCTCGGGAGTGGTAACAAGCCTGGCACGGCTGGAAACCAGGGCTGCATCCAGCGAGGCATGGGGTGTGTTCTCTGCCTCCTGCCTACCCCATACCTGAGGTAGTGGTTTTCTGGAGCGACCACCAGCCTCTGCAGGAATGCATGGGGACCATTCCCCTCCCCACGCTCCTTTCATAGCCTCACTTGCAGCTTCTCTTGACACTTTCTTCTCCATGACCCTGGGTGCGGGGTGAGTGCAGTACATTTCATTTCATAAATAGAACTGAAATTCCTTACGTTTGGGCAGCACATTAGGCTAATGAAGGTCACAGAGATTGAACAGCTTGCTAAGGTCTTGGGGCTGGTCAGTAGAGGAGGCAGGTCTAAAACACGGCTTCATTCCAAACCTCATATGATTCTGAGGGCCAGTTTCCCAGGAATTTGCACTTCTCAGCTAAAAGCCTTACCTCCCACCCTCACCCCATGCCCTAGCCCTTTCCTTTGGATTCCTGTGGCATCTCACCAAGTCGGATACAGGTCGGTATCCAGGGGCCCAAGGGAGGTCCTTGAGGTTGAGGTGGATTTGGGGTCATGTAACTGAGCACCTTGCCCAGTCTGGCAGGGTGCGGGGCTCTGTAAAGATGGTCTGCCAGGAGGCCTTCTGTGGGTGCCCTGGCTCCTGCCACAACAGCTTTCAACTCTTTTTTGGCTCAGAAGCACTGTTTGTTTCCTTTCCCTTTTTCCATCTTCCTCATCTCTTTCCTATAGGCTCAGCCAGCCTTTCCTCCAGGACTCATTCCTTGCAGGAATAAGGCTGTCATTGAAGGATCAGACCTGAAGGATCTGAGAGATCAGGCCAGCTCTTTCTTCTCCCCTGCTGTGGCTGGCAGGCATCACACAGCCCTCAGAGTCTGGGAATTCACCCCTTTGGACTCTGACACTTCTCTGGGCCTTGCGAGAATCATGGCCTCTGAGCCTTAGAGCTACACACTGATTCGTGGAATTTCAGACTGCTCCTGTCCAGGAGTTGTGCGCCATCACTGTTGTGGAAGGGAAGTAGCCCTGCATTAGGGGTCAGGAGACTCAAAGTCTAATTCTGCCTCAGCCACTTATGCCCTGAATGAACTGGGGAAAGTCATTTCACTTCTCATGAGTCCTTTGCTCTCTGCTGCTTTGCAGAATGACGATAACAAAATTTACGTCTCAGAGTCCTTACCAATTAAAAATGAGATAGTGGATGAGAAAGTGCTCTGTTAACTGCAAAGTGCTGATGGAAGATAAAGCGATGTCATTTTTATGGTTGCCACTAAAGGCAGGCTCTGGTGGGGGGAGTGGGGGATCAGAGGAAACAACCTGACCTGGCAGAGGGTTGAGAGTAAGGGAAGGAAGTCCCTGCCCCAAAGTCATGCTCTTGCTCATGCTCCCAGTACCCCCTGCAGAGCTGTGTTCACAGTGGAATCAGAATGGCTTGACCCAACTGTCCTGATAAATCATGCAGAATGATTTGGCTGCTTCCCCGCTTTCTCCTTTGGAGGGGTAGCCTCCCCTTTTCCATCCTCCCGCCCCCAGCTCCGTGCCCACCTCCTGCCCACCAACTCCACAGCAGGCTGCCACTGCCAAACGAACACCCCAAATTGGAACATATGTCACTCCTGGAGCCCCGTTCGCCTGTCCACCAGTACATGCCTATTTTCTAATTTCTAGCTGACATTTCCCTTAGTGAAATAAATGAATTTGCTCCGGCGGAGGCCCTGCTTGGATTAAGCTGCTGTCAGAGCCCCATGCACCAAACAAATTGTTGCCCGCAGCCCACCGTGCGGGATGCATTCCAATGGGGGCTGGCAGGGGAAGGGCTGGGGGAGACCTAGGAGGAAACGCTCAGTCACACCGGTGGGCAGGCAAAGACTGAATGAGAGACGGTCAGGGCCGGAGCCCTGATGCCAGAAGAGCCAGGGAACAGGGAATCAAACAGAATGAGACCGCCTGAGGGTGGAGGTGAGGGAGGAGGGGACTCTGGGGAGGCTTCTGGGGCAGGTCCATGGGAGGAGAAGGTAATGGGAGATGAATCATGGAAAAGGCCCAGGGAAGGGAAAGGGGAGTCTCCAGTCTCCACTCTGAAGCTCCCATGGGAAAAGGACCGGCCAGGGCAGACTCACTGCTCAGCGATGATGTATTCCCCTGGGAGGGGCGTGCAGGGCACCCCAGCCACCTGCACATGGTGGGCGATCTCAGAGAAGTCCAGACCCAGGTTCACGCCATGGATGGTCACTCGCGTCCCTCCTTCCGGCGGTCCAGACACCGTCAAAATCTGCAGTAGGAAAATGGGATTAAAATTTGGGTTGGCCACAGGAACAGAAACAGCAGCACCCTTCCCCCTCCCCCAGGGGGGTTTAAGAACCTATGGGCACCAGGAATTCTGGTGAGTGACTGTGTTTTGTCCACATTTTTAGGTTATCTTGGATCTTGACATCATGTTCTGTTTTACACTACTTCCTCGGTTCTTTAGGTCATTTATTCATTCATTTACTTATTTAAAAAATTATCAGAAAGAATACTAGACTCAAGGCAGAAAACCATGGTTTGAGACGTGTCTCTAACTCACTAGTTGCCTGATTACGATCAGTCACATAATGTCTCTGAACTTCAGTTTTCTTAGTTGTGAAGGAGGTATAATCATTTCTGCCAACCTCGAAGGGAGCTTGGAAGAACCAAATAGAAGGTGTGCTAGGAAGCACTTTGGAAACCAGAGGACTTTGTAATTGTGACAGTGTTATTATTGCCCCTGTTGTGTCCTAGAGCCTGTTGGGGGTACAATGATGAATATGGCAGGAAATTTGCCCTTATGAAACTTAGAGTCAAGGAGGATGAGATAAAGGCAGCTCATGAATACCACTGATTTGGGATATACAGGGGTAAGACAGATACAGAGGGAAAGCAGTGGGAGTGTGGGGAATAGAGTTTAGGTGTGGCTGCAGGGGAGATGATCAAAGACAGAAAATGCATTTGACACTGTTCTGCAAAAAACATCCTATGACACATGCTAGGACCAAGAAGAAATAACATTAGGATGTTCCAAATCTTTGCTGGCTTCCTGTTAGCAAGGATTGCTTATTTATTCATTCCTTAATTCAGCCCCCAAACACTGGAAACAGAATAGCAGAATCTGGGTCTCTCAAGATATAATACAGTTCTATCTGGGAACAGACCAGGCTCTTGGAAAAATGCAGCTCTTTGGGATCCAACAGATCCCAGTGAGTAAGTTCACACTTTGGCCAATAGTTATCTGAAGCAGGAAAAATAATTAGAAGTGAACTCAATCCTAAATAGCAGAGGGACATAGAATTTCATAACTGGAAGGGATCTCAGAGTATCTTATTCTAAGATCTTTACTTTTTACAGCAAGATGCATGAGACCCAGAGAAGTCAGGGATATATCCAAAGTTTTGAACAACTTGTATACACAGTTGTAAAAAGGTCAAGTGTTCTTTTTACTACATCCTAGGGAGGGCAGGATGAAAGAAGGAAGGAGCAAAAAAAAAAAAGGGGACTTGATGAAGTTCGAGGGTCCACTAGAATCTCTCAGAAGAAGATACCTGGGCAGAGCCACAGCCTAACTGTTTCTGGACACTTCTGGACAGTCTCCCTCATGACCCTGTATGTGCTGGTGGAATGTCCGATGGGGTGGCAGGGTCAGTGTACCCAGGGGTGGAGATGATGGATGAGTACAGGTGAACATGCTGTCGAGAGATCTGGAGACCCTTCTTATCTCATTGCTTCTTGGCAGGTACACTGCTCCCTTCCTGTGATGTGGGCACCATGAATTGTGCTGCCAATTCAGCCACCAACCACCAAGTGATAGTGAGAGAGAAAAGATGCCTCCTTCCCTCACTGCCCGGCTGTTATGCTGTTCAGACTCCCAGTCTCTTGGTAAGTTGGCTGCAGAGCCGGGACGTGAACTCAGACCTCCTGCCTGTCTATCCTCCGTAGGACAAAGATGGCTCTGCCTCTTTCCCTCTGTCCCATCCAGGCCCTGAACACTCTTATCTGGAGGCTCATTTTACCCAAGTCACCTTGTCTATGGCTCTGACTCCCTTGTCTGAAAATAAAATATCTCCCTTATGAATAAAAATAAACAACACACATGAAATGAATCAAGGGAGATATAGTCAAGGGGACTCAGAGGTGTCTCCGTATGCTGGGGGTGAGGGTGGGAGAAGGAAGGACAACTTGGAGAGGAAGGAACTGGCATGAGGAACTGACAGCCACTATAGCTCTTCTGTCCCTGCACTCTAAAAATATCCAACAATAATCCATCCTGGCTGTTCCAGTCTCCCCTGGCACGGTTTCCTCAGGGACCTGGGACTCCTAGGCTCTGGGAAATGCATACTCATTAATGAGAAACGGAAAGGGCTGCTTCCTTACCTGCTGCAGGAGAGCATCCTTAGGAGACAATTTGCTTTTAGTTCCTGGTTCTTTTTTAATCCACTTGGAATGAGCTTCACCAGCCCCTCCATCCCCTTCCCTAGCCACCTGGATGGCATGAACCCACCTACCCAAAGGAACTGACAAAACAGTGTTGATTGGTTCTCTCTCCTTCCCCTACTTTTATTTCTTAAAAAACATTCTTTTGCTCGCTGCAGTTAATTACAACCTTTCAGAAAAACTGTGAAATGAAATCTTTCTGGAAAGCCTAAAAATATTTCTGTCTTGCAGGTAGCATGTGGGGACTGCATTGTGGATCCTCAGCGGCACTGGCAGCTTCCATGGGGTAGCTTCCTCCTGCTGGTAAATCACTGTAGTGCTTCCCTTCCAACATTCGAGGATCAGTGGCAGACACATGGTTGTGGCCACCGGGGTGCTGTAGGGTCTATTTGTTAGCACAGAGCTGCTCAGAAGCATAATTCAGCTTATATTGTTTAGAGAAGAAGACTTTTTTGGGGGGGCAAATTACCAGCAAGTATTATAATCTTGGCATGAAGATACAAGTGAGATAGGTAGTTCCAGCTAGCAGCTGGGGGAATCCAAGCCGGGAGAATCAGTGTCCTTGTGGGTCATTAAACCAGGTCCACGGGGCTTGGAAAGTGCCTGGGGAGTGTAGGGTCTTTATGGCGGTCTTCTTTCTATGCTGTGTACCATGCTGCCAGCATCTGGAGTAGGTGGCAGGGGAGTTCAGGGGACAATGAAGCAACTATCATGCTCTGGGGCTTACAGGAGACACAGCTTATAGCTTCCTTGCTTAAAGCAAAACTGATACGTAAAAGCCTGAATTTCCAAAACATAAATGAAGTGGTGATTATCTGATTTGCAAGTGGATTCCCAAGGCCTCCATTACTGACGACTTCCAAATCTATATGGTTGGCGCAGGCCCCTCTCCTGAGCTCCACAGCCATATATCCAATTGCTACTGGGCATCTCCACTTCCCCATTATGTTCCTCAGGCGCCTCAAATTTCACCATGTCTAAAAATTAACTCTTAATTTTTCCTCCTCCTACCCCCAAGCCAATTACCCTCCCAGATCCTCTTTCAAGGTTAATGGACTCACCATGCACCCAGCCAAGAATTCTGCAAGCACCTTCAACTGTTTCTTTCTCTCATCTACCATGAATAATAAAGAAAGTGGCCAGGCCCTATCGGTTCTCACTCCCAGGTGTCTTTTGAACCCATGTGTTCCAGAGTAGGTGTTCAGCAGGGCTCCATCATCTCCTACCCACACTAACCCCAAGGGTTTGCATGTAAATCTACTTTCCAGTAGCTGCCAGGGTGACCTTCATGAACACATACTTGACCAGGTTACCAGTCACTTGCTCTAAAAACCTTCCATGGCTCTGGCCATTGCCAAGGCAAAGTCCCTAATTCCTAAGGCTGGCCTGGTAGGTGTGGTCTTTCTGATTCTGATCCCTTTTACCCCTTCTGCCACACTTTCTATTCAATAGCACATCATTCATGTCCTACCCTCTCAGTGGTTCCTTTCTACATTACGCTCTTTAAAAATCTCTGAGTCTTTGGACATGTTATCCACTCACCTCCAGCTTAAAAATCAGAGGGGCTCAAGGTGGAGGTCTGCATGCAGAGTGCAAAGGAACAGAGAGAGGCACCCTGTAAAAGGCAGCTTCTGTTGTCTGAAGCCTTCCAGGCCAGCTGAGAATGAGTCTAAGGGCCATGCCATCTCTGTGGTGAGCCCAGGAAGCAAGGACCCTGCATCCCGCCTTCTGCATTTCTTCTTAGGATCAAGTATTTGAAGATGGCCAGGGAGAGGAGGCTTGGTGACAAAGAATTTCTTTTCCAGAGAGGGAGTGAGCAGGATCTTGCAGGACACCACCTCAGACCAGGAAGCCGCAGGGTCCCAATCCCCCGACCCGTACCAGCCCTGCCCAACACACACAGAGACCATGTCCCCAGGGCTCTCTCTTAAAAGCAGCTTTTGATTGCAGGGCACTCAGGTCTGCATTCCACAAAGTTGGCTCTCCTGGAAGCCACGTCTGGCCTTTCTACATGGATCTATACAGGGGCAATTTGGCTGAATCCCCAGCTACTGCTTGCAGGACTCTAAGCAAGTTCTTCCAGATCTGGATGGAGCTGAGAGGCCGCAGGGGAGGGGAGAGCTCATCTCCCACAGAGGTGAGGATGAGAGGCTGTGGTGGAGTCATATGGAGTGCCCCAATGACAGAAGGGAAACCAAAGTACAGCCAGCATGTTAGGCGGATCCATGTCTTGGTCAGTTTCAGATAGCTCTATGCTGCTGGCTACACTCAGGTAGGGGAGAAAGACCATCTGATGCTGGGAGAGTGTCTGCAGAAGGAAGAGAGTAACCTCTGGAATCAGACAGGCCTGAATTTAAATACCAGCTCTGACACTTACGAGTTATGTGACCTTGAATCTCAATATCCTCATTCAAAAACAGATAATAATGCTTGCCTCACAGGGATGATGTGAAGATTAAGTGAGATAACATTTGGAGAGTTCTTAGTATGCTGGTTTAGAGAGTAGGTCTTGATAATTGGTAATCTCCTTCCCTGCACCTCTGTCTTTGTAGATGACTAAACATGGGATGTCAGAATTGGCAGGGTTAGAGGTGATGGAGGGCAACACATGGATGAGGGAGCTCATCACAGATGTTGGGGTGACCCAGGGTGCAAAGAGCTGCTCATGGGCCTATTGGAGAATGCCCGAAGCCTGAGCTTGGGCAGAGAGTGGTGATGCCGCCATAGTAGGGCCCTGGCTTTGGCGAGTTCTGTGCCCCGCACAGAAGCAGATTCAGAGCCAGACATCATCCTTTTACCCAAAATAAGTTTGGAAGAACACTGGCCCTGTACAAAACGTTCTTTATTATTTCCTCCCTCCCTTCTGGCCATTTCTTCTTTCCCTGGCTATCAGCCATTCCGGGGTAGGTGCAGCATTCCACAATGAACTCAATTAATTCTTTCAGGGAAGTACTTCTGAATGAGACACCCACACAAACAAATGATTTGACAGTTTGGGGTGTGTGTGTGTGTGTGTGTGTGTGTGTGTGTGCGTGTGTGCGGTAGGGAGGTGGAGAGAGGGAGAAGGGAAGTGAAACATCAAATCAGCAGGGAAGATCTTTGGGTACTGACTCATTTGAGCCCCATGCTTTTCACCCCATATTATACTGTGGACTAGAAGTCTATCTGAATTCTCCCCATGTGGACCTCAGAAGTGAGAGCTAGAAGAAGGGGATTGGAGAAAGAACATCCTAGAAGCAGCCTGCTGCTGTTGAGTTGGGGTGAAAGGGGTCACTGAGGCTCTCCCCTCTGTGCTGTGCTGGCACTGCCTGTGTGCCCTTCCTCTGCCCACCCCTCACACTTGGGACCCCCCCGAGTCCTGGCCCTGTCCTCTTACGCACTACAGTCTTATGCTGCAAATAGACGTTTTGGTCAATGATAGACCATATATACGACGATGGTCCTTTAAGATTATAATGGAGCTGAAAAATTCCCACCACTTAGTGGCATTGTGGCAGTCATAAGTCGTACGAAAGCCTAGGGAAGCATATACAATTATGTACAGCACACAATACTTGATAATGATGCTAAATGACTAGGTTATTTGTTTATGTACTTACTGTATTTTTTATTGTCATTTTAGAGTGTATTCCTTCTACTTCTTAAAATAAAAAAGCTAACTGTAAAACAACTTCAGGGAGGACCTTCAGGAGAGATTCCAGAAGAAGGCATTGTCATCATAGGAGACAACAGCTCTTTGCGTGCTATTTCCCCTGAAGACCTCACAGTGGGACAAGATAAGGAGGTGGAAGACAGTGATATGGATGATCCTGACCCTGGGTAGGCCTAGGATGATCTGTGTCTTTGCGTCTTAGTCTTTAACAAAATAAGTTTAAAAAGTTAAAAAGTGAATTTCAAAACTAGAAAAAAATCTTACAGAATAAGGATATAAAGAAAGAAAATATTTTTGTACAGCTATACAATGTGTGTGTTTTAAGTTAAGTGTTGTTACAAAGGAGTCAAAAGGTTAAACAATTAAGTCTATAAAGTAAAAAGTTATAGTAACTGGCCGGGCGCCGTGGCTCATGCCTGTAATCCCAGCACTTTCGGAGGCCAAGGTGGGCGGATCACCTGAGGTCAGCAGTTTGAGACCAGCCTGACCAACGTGGGGAAACCCCATCTTTACTAAAAATACAAAATTAGCTGGGCATGGTGGTGCATGCCTGTAATCCCAGCTACTCGGCAGACTGAGGCAGGAGAATCGCTTGAACCAGGAGGTGGAGATTTCAGTGAGCCGAGATCGTGCCACTGCACTCCAGCCTGGGCAACAACAGTGGAAATCCATCTCAAAAAAAAAAAAAAAAAAAAAAAAATGTAGTAACTAAAGTTAATTTACAACTGAAGAAGAAAACAATTTTTAAATTAATTTAGTATAGCTTAAGTGCATACTGTCTTTACAGTTTATGGTAGTGTACAGTAACGTCCTAGGCCTTCACATTTACTCACCACTCACGGAACTCACCCAGAGCAACTTCCAGTCCTGCAAGCTGGAAATGGTAAATGCCCTAAATATGGTGTACCATTTTTAATCTTTTACATCATATTTTTACCAGCCCATTTTTATGTTTAGATACGCAAGTACTTACCATTGTGTTACAATCGCCTATGGTGTTCACGACCAGTCACATGCAGTACAGGTGTGCAGCCTAGCTGTGTAGTACAGTACACCATCTAGGTTTATGTAAGTACCCGCCATGATGTTCACACAAGGATGAAATTGTCTAATGACAATTCCCTCTCTGAACACCTCCAGGACCACGATTGCCACACTACACTGTAACTGCTTATTCCCTCAATAAGACAATAACTATCTTGGGACAAGGGACTATCTAGCTTTTCTTAGTAAACTAATCCTTAGCACACTGCCTGGAACAGAGTAACTGTCAATAAATATCCCCAATTCCCTGTTAAAAGGAAATGCTGGTCTCAACCAGATACTAGAACAGACTGTGTTCTTTGATGATGACTGGAAGAGTGGAGGTACGTAACTGTTGCCTGAGAGTGATGTAGTATTTTAACATGGGGATCATTAAACAGCTCTTCCTGCAATCTCCCTTGCTTTAATTTAAACCAATTTCTGGTTTGATTCCTCATCGAATGGAGGACTGAACAGCTGCCTCCTCATCAAACATCTTTTAGCTACTGAAGACAGCAATTAAGTCACCCCTGGCCTTTGCTTCTGCAGTTCTTCCAGCCTTTTCACTGAAGATCTTGGTTTCTAAACCCTTTGATCATTTTGGATGCTTTTCTCTGGACCCTCGGATTTCTATGCATCTTTTGAGAGTGTAGTGACCCAAACTCGGGTTGTGGCTTCAGCAAAGGCCTGATTGATTGATGTGCAGTAAGGAGGGCCTGCGAAGATGACTTCCTTTGCCTGTCACACACACCATTAACCAGGCTGGCCCTGGGCAAAACCCAGTGGAGGATAAACATTTGGTATCTTTCCCATGTTCTTTTGTGTTTTCCTCCCAGGGGTTCTTTCCCTCATTTTAGGCACTTTTCACTCAGCTGTTCCCTCCTCCCTTTCTGTATTTGTATACAACAAGTACAGAAAAATGTATTTGCATCTTAATGGGACTTTAAGTTGTGTTATTACTTGGCCTTAAGACCACTGATATCTATTGACTGGTTGTAGAATAAAAAGTTTGTCTATTGTTTGCAGGATTCAGAAGGAAAATAAGGGAAACACTTTAGGGTAGAGAGCTCAGGCTAGCAGCGCTAAACCCTGCCCCAGGAGCAGTCAGTGACCACGCCCAGGTATAAAGGTGGCTAGTTTAAGTCCTGGCTATGCACTTCTTGATCTGTACATGTTAAGCCAGGAAGACTAGGCCAGCAGGATGTGGGATCAGGCAGGCATGCCTAGGTCACAGCACATATGACGATGGCAGGGGACTAAGCAGGAGATTCCTATCTTCTGCTGAGGCCCTCTCGAAACTTCCAGGAACCTCTGGTTTAGGGAGTCACTTCTCCACCTGCTCAGACCCCACCTTGACAGCAGCACAGCCCAGCTGAACCCTGGAGAGTGCCAGGGCACCCCAGCTAAATCTGTGTTCCTGCCAGACCCTGTCATGTTTGTTTTCCTCCGTGGGTGCCATGACCTGGAAAGCAGCCGCCGTGATGCTGCACCCGACCTCATTCTTGCAGCCACTAATTGAACAGTTCGGAGGGAACTGTGCCACAAAGCAGCCCAAGGGCAAGAGCAGATGCAGCTGATTAATTACAGCTGGGGAGATGCACAGGGCTGCACCGGGGAGGCGCTGGAAGGCCCAGGGGCTTGGCAGCCTGGGAAGTGAGTACTCAGGTGGGCTGTTCCTAGGTTCAGCCTCAGGCAGAGCCTTGTTGGGGCAGGGTTGGGGCCAACTTCAGAGTAGGGGCTTGTCGGGGCAGAGGAGCTTGGTGGGAGCTTCGCAAAGCTGAGCTCCCGTTCTAGACTCCCTATCTTCCTCTGGTTGTATCTCTGGGCTCATAGAGATGGCGAGAAAGAAGCCAGAAGCAGGGCTTCAGCTCCAGGGTATTGAAGATTCTAAGAATGATGGCTGCTGCTTTCACATTCTTTAAGTGCTTATAATGAATAAGGAATTATGCCAGGGGCTTTACATATTTTATCCCACTAAGGGCTCAAAACAAGCTATGAGGTGTTATTATCATTCCCATTTTTCAGATGAGAAATAGTGTCCCAGAGAGGTTAAGTAACTTGTTTAAGGTTCCACAGTAAGTGGCAGAGCCCAGCCAGGTTTATCTAACCGCTGCTTTTTGCCTTCCCACAGCACTGCCCTGGGGAGACCCCCATCCTTGGTCACCCACCATAAGAATGCATGCCCTGGCCTGCTCTTCGCTTCTGTCTGCTTAGGCACTCCAGCCCCTTTCCCTTTCTTCCCATCTCGGCAGCAGGCTTAAGATGCACAGATCAAGAAGTGCATGGCGAGGACTTAAGCCATGGCTAAGGTCATGCCTTGCTGCTTTCCAAGGAGCTCTGGAGTTGGCCCTGCTGGTCACTGCCTTTACTCATGCTCTCTCTGGCTCCCTTAACTTCTCAGCGTCCATCCCCACTCCTCTCTGACCTCACCCACGCAATATCCACACTCCCCTCTTGGCCTTGCCCCTTTGTCTCTCCCTGTGAATGTCCAGTCTCCCCAAACAATGCCGGGACTGGGGACTACTGACTTTCTTCCCATCTCTGTAGCAGGCTTGAGGAAGAGCTTGGTGCCAGCTCCTTTCTCTCCTCTGGCTCTGCAGATTGACAGTTCTATTTGTCCAATTGAGCTCAGGAGAGAGATGAAGGATAGTACACAGGTCAAACATAGGGGCTCTTGAGTCAAGTAGCTGCAGGTCAAATTCCAGTTCTAAAACTTACTCTCAGTGTCACTTCAAGAAAGTTATCAGACCTTGGCCGCGCGCAGTGGCTCACGCCTGTAATCCCAGCACTTTGGGAGGCCGAGGCGGGCGGATCACAAGGTCAGCAGATCGAGACCATCCTGGCTAACATGGTGAAACCCCCTCTCTACTAAAAATACAAAAAAATTAGCTGGGCGTGGTGGTGGGTGCCTATAGTCCCAGCTACTTGGGAGGCTGAGGCAGGAGAATGGTGTGAACCCAGGAGGCAGAGCTTGCAGTGAACAAAGATTGCGCCACTGCACTCTAGCCTGGGCAACAGAGTGAGACTCCATCTCAAAAAAAAAAAAAAAAAAAAAAGCAAAAAAAGAAAAAGAACGTTATCAGACCTCATAGTACTTCAGTGTCCTCATCTATGAAATGGGTCTAATGACAATACTAACTTCTATTTCATAACAGTTGTTTTGAGGTCGAAATGAGATGACATATGTGAGGTGCTGAGCTAAGTGCAAGGTAAGTATTCCGTGAAAGTTAGCTATGATTTTTCTCATGACTATTTTATGTTGAAGAAATCCAGGTGGAAGCTGGGTTAGCTGAGGTCCAAAGGAAAAGTAGCTTTGTTTTCACGAGGATCCTATGCAGGTGGAGCCTCTGGGTCCTGTTCTTGATGGGGACTCAGGGCAGGGGCAGACGGGCTGACTCGAGAAGGAGAGGTGGTTCGTGTGGACGTTGCCCAGTGTGGCATTGGCTGCCCCCCTGATGGGCCTGCGCAGCTCTCACCATGGTTTCCAGCAGGTGGGCAGTGCCCGCCCACTGGATTTGTAAAAGGAGACAGGAGAAACTGATGTCAGAGCCTCCCAGAAGGAGAAGAGGTGCCGAAGAAGCCACTCCAGAATGGCCTCAGCCCCGTCAGCATCCTCAGCGGATGTTCATACTCTGTATTAAAAGCTTTTGGGTCTAAGATTGGGATTTCAGGAGGGTTCTGCCCTGAGGAGCCCCCTAATCAGGACAAACCAGTGAGGACAAGTCGAGGATGTGTTGACAGCTTCTCCTCTCTTTCCTAATCCTCTCACTCATTTGACTTTAGAGGGCAGCGATGCCAACTTTGTGGCTGCACGTTTTCATTCCCTCCTGGCTCCTAAAGACACCTGGATGCTGGGTCTGAGAAAGCAAATTGTGGTATTCTTTTCCACTTGGAGTGTATGTGTGTGTGTGTGCCTGTGTGTGCACTCTTCACAGTAGACTAGAGCCCAGCTGATGAGCTCTGTAGGAATCTATGGCATTGGCGGTGCCAGCTCTCCTGCCCAGCGTGAATCCTTGCTGGCTCTGTCTTAGCTGATAGTACATTCAAAACCTAATTGTTATCTCAGCAGAGTAACTCCATTATTCATCCTGACACCATTCCCCGTTAGCTGTTTGTTGCAGTGATGTTATATTAATGAGGCCTGCAAATAAATGAACGAAAGATCAGAGTGCCGGCTTGTTTCTCAGGAAAGCTGGCTGACTTATTTATTTATTTGTGGGGAACTTTGCAGTGAGTCACTCTGGCCCTGGGCAGGTGGCTTTTGGCCTTTCCTGCAGAGATTTGGTGCAGCCTTGCAGATAAATACTTGTAAATGTCCCAGTTTCCCCAACAGTTTCACAAATGCATTTGCATCTGAGAGAATCCAGGCAAAACCAATCTACTTCAAATTATTTGTGCAAGTGGAGAATAGGAGCTAGCAGGAGTGATGGATCATCTCAAACTATTAAGGTATCAACAATTATTTGAGCTTGGTTTTAGAGGCCAGTGTACATGGTTTTCTATAATTGATTTTCTTTCTCAGTTACATGTACCTAAGATATGTAAGATAATGTTAAAGAGAATTTATATTCCCTAAGCATGGACTACGGAGGTGATGGAGAAGTTACTGAGGTTGAAAAATTCATAAAGTAAAAGCTACATGGTGGTCAATGGAGAAACAGCTGCAAACCTAACGCCCCCACTGCCTGGCATCAGTGTGGCCGTATGGTGCAATATGCCAGGTGACTTTGGGAACACACAGGAATGTTCTTTCACATCTTAAGGGTGGTAGGTTCCCGGTCACACCAACTCTGGTGTTCATCTCCTGCATCTTAAGCCTGCTTTGCCTTGGCTTCACCCTGATCTGTTCTTGCCTGCAAGTGTGAACCACCTGGGCCCCATTGTCTGGCCTCTCCCATCAGGCTGAGATGCTTGAGAGGTCAGAGCTGCCAGGCCAGGGAATCCAACTTTCACTTTAGCTTAATGGCCATCTCATTGGTGGGCATAGCAAAAACAACAACAACAACAAAACCCAACTGAATGTGATAGCTTCAAGAAATAACTGGGGTAGGGGTTAGAATAATGCTTCCCCCTGAAAGGCAAGAAGTGACTGCCCCAATCTCACATGCACCCCAATACCCCCTTCTTGTTGTTTTTCCTCTCACTCATAGGAGTAAGTGTGGACCTCATTATGTTTAGGAAGACAGTTAAGTGAAGGTTACTTTAAGGCTCAGTACAAAGGGTAACCAATGTTCCCAATTTGTCTGGCATCTCTTGGTAAGTTCCAAGAGGATTCTGATCCTGGATGCAGACATTTTTGTTACACTTGGGGTGGGATGAGGTGGGGAAATGTATAGCCAAGGAACAGTCCCCCCTATCCCTCACCATGGTGTGGTGAAGGAAGTCTGCCTTCTGCTCTGCTGCTAACCAGATATGGGTGTGACACTGGGCTAATTCTTTACTTCTCTAAGCACTGTTTCCCCAACTCTTAAGTGAAGATAATCATAGCCATCTTGCAGGGTTGTTTGGAGGAGTAGGCTCACAGCCTGGCACATGGGAGAGTCTTGTTAAAGAGAAGCAATTGTCATGAAGACCCCCAGAATTAGAATGTTGGCTGGTCTGCTCATGTTCCTTGCCTGAGGTTAGTGTCCTCATTAGCAGGAGACTTGTATCCCTGCTTCAGACCTCCTTCTACATAGGACACAACTGCAGAGGGTGGAGATTAGAAGTCTGCCCCAGGTCTTTTGGAGGAAGCACAGTGGCCTGCAGGGCAGTCAGTTTCCAGCCTCTTCCAGGTAGCCAATGTTCAAGGATAGGCTGGGGCTACATTGGAAGAGGCTGCATAACCCAGTCTCCCTAACCAGGACTCATGTATACATGCGACAGACAACTTTCAAGCCCAGCACAGTTCATGGCATACAGTAGTCATTAATTAAATATTCATTTAATGAGTGAATTAATGTATTTGGAATGGTGGCATCTCCCCCCTCTGATCAGAATGCTCACTCTTATGGTTTGATTCTCGCCTCCTCAAAATTCATATGGTAAAGACTTAATTCAGTACCTTAGAATGGCACCTTCTTTGGATATAGGGTCTTTAAAGAAGTAATCATATTAAAATGAGATAATTAGGGCGGGCACTAATCCAATATGGCAGGGTATTTATTAAAAAAAGAAAAAAAAGACTAGGGAGACAGATACACACACAGAGATAGAATGCCATGTGGACATGAAGGCAGAGGTCAGGTTGATGCTTCTACAAGCCAAGGAATGGCAAAGATTCCAGCAACCACCAGAAGCCAGGAAGGAGGCCTGCAGCAGATTCCCCCTCACAGAGCTCAGAAGGAACCCACGTGGCTGACACCTTGATCTTGAAGTTCAGGCCTCCAAATACATTCAGGTTGTTTAAGCCACCTGTTCGTGGTTCTTTGCTAGGGCAGCCCTGGGAAACTGATATACTCGCTTGGAGTGAAGAAGACCTCTGTTATGTGAGCTCCCAAATCCCTTTACCCTCCCTGAGTTTATCTTTCTGAGAAAATATTCGGTCTCTTCCTTTACTGCTGGATCCTGCCTACTCATGGCTCCTTAAGAAATGTTTTTCTCTGGGCCTTCCTTTCCAGTGGGTGGCTCCTAACACCCTCCTCTTTGAGGTCCCAGCAGGTCCTGAAGCATAAGCTGGGGGAACGGAAACGTGGTGGGCCAGGCATCTCATGGGCTTTCCAGTCCTCTGCACGTCTCCTGTTTCTAGGGTTGAACAGGTGACACGTGCACAGACACCCATGATGACAGCTGGAAATGGGAGCAGCTCAGGAGGCCTCCCACGGGGGACAGCATCATTATCACACCACGAACTCGCTGAGAAGGAGCAGACGGTGAGTCCTGAGGGGGTCCTAACCTGAAGTTTATGCAAACTGTGAAATTCAATAGCCTGTACAACTTGTTCTACATGAAGCTGCCATAAAAGATGGGTCCCTCGGGGTGGGCCTGGTTGCCATGGAGAAGATGGGGTAAGGAGGGGTTACGGAAGAACACAGCTGTTTATCTAACTATGTGTGCGCCCACCTCTTTTTCTAACATAGAACTCCTTTGAGATCATCTCATTTATTTCTCTGCTGCTCCAGGAAGGACAGCATCCATTCCAGCTTCCACTTATTTCCAGGTGGAGATTCTGCCACCCCCAACTGCCATCACAGGCCATCTTAGAATCATTCTCTTTTCATCCTTCAAGAAGGATCTTTGTAGTAAGTGGCTTCTATTTACTGCACAGAGTGGCTGCACCAAGGAGGGCACCCATTCTGAAGATGAAGGCTGAGGACAAGGAGGTCTACATCAAAGGGTATGGGCCTCATGGAAGTCCGATGATTCAGAGGTTTGGGGAAAACATCTATGCCAGTGCAAAGGGATTAGCCAAGAAAGCTGAAGTAAAGAAAATGAGTTGGCCAGGCATGGTGGCTCATGCCTATAAATCCAGCACTTTGGGAGGTCGAGGTGGGCAGATCACTTGAGGTCAGGAGTTTGAGACCAGCCTGGCCGACATAGTGAAACCACGTCTCTACTAAAAATACAAAAATTAGCTGGGTGTGGTGGCACGTGCCTGCAGTCCCAGCTACTCGGGAGGCTGAGGCAGGAGAATCCCTTGAACCTGGGAGGCAGAGGTTGCAGTGAGCCAAGATCACACCACTGCACTCCAGCCTGGGCGACAGAGTGAGACTCCATCTCAAAAAAGAAAAGAAAAGAAAAGAAAAGAAAATCTCCTTAAAGGTTACTTTTAGCAAATTACATATTCTTGCCGAAAACACCATAGAGATGAGATTGTGTCCTTCTCGGAGCGTTCTATTGAAAGGTACATGAGGTTGATTTTTCCCATTACTGGCTTTGTTTACTTTGATCAATTGGTTTAGGTGGGGTCTACCACGTTTCTTCACTGCCCAGTTACTATTGTTCTTGTTATAATTAATAAGTATCTTATGGGAAGGTAGCTTAAGGTTATGTAAATATCCTATTTCTCATCATACTTTCATCTACTAATTTTAGTGTTCATTGACCATTCTTTGCCTGAAACAATTATTACTGTGTACTTTGCCAAATGGTGGTTTCTATTTCTGTAATTCCTTCTACATTTTTTAGTTGGAATTTTAGTGTAAAGATGAGTTTTTCTGTCTATTTATTTATTTAGAGACAGGGTCTTGGCCGGGCGTGGTGACTCACGCCTGTAATCCCAGCACTTTGGGAGGCCAAGGTGGGCGGATCGCTTGAGGTCAGGAGTTTGAGACCAGCCTGGCCAACATGGCAAACCCCGCCTCTTCTAAAAATACAAAAATTAGCCAGGCGTGGTGGTGCATGTCTATTGTCCCACCTACTCAGCAGGCCGAAGAAAGAGAATTGTTTGAACCCGGGAGCTGGAGGTTGCAGTGAGTCGATTGTGCCACTGCACTCCAGCCTGGGTAACAGAGCGAGGCCCTGTATCAAAAAAAAAAAAAAAAAAAAAGTTAAAAAAGAGACAGGGTTTCTCTCTGTTGCCCAGGCTGGAGTGTAATGGCATGACCATAGTTCACTCTAGCCTCAGACTTCTGGAATCAAGTGATCCTCCCACCCCAGTCTCCCGAGTAGCTAGCACTACAGGTATGCACCACCACATCCAGCAAAATTTAAAATTATTATTATTATTTTTTTAGAGATCAGGATTCTGCTGTGTTGCCCAGGCTGCTCTTGAACTCCTGGCTTCAAGCAGTCCTCTCAGCTTCTGCCTCCCAAAGAACTGGGATTACAGGCATGAGCCATCGTAGCTGTCCCCCCATTATTTATTTAGTTGTTTCTTTTTATCAGGAAGAACCACAGATTCTTATTCTATTGGTGAAATCCATAGCTATCATTTTTTATGTTCTTGCTCAAATTGCCCAGATTCAGCCTCTGAGATCCCCTTTGAGTTGCCTCAGGTGCCCTTTTGATAGGTCCCGTACAGGTAATTTTTGGTACTTCTTGCCAAATAAATATATAACCTGAATTTGATCATGAGGTTAGACAAATCCAAATTGAGGGACATTCTACAAAATAACTAGCCTGTGCTTCTCAACAGTATCAAGGTCATAAAAGACAAAAAAGGACTGAGGATTAAAGGACAAAGGAGACATGACAATAGAATGTCACATGGGATACTGGATTGGATCCTAGACCAGAAAAAGGACATCGGTGGGACAATTGGCAGAATGTTAATAAGGCATGTATATTAGATGATATTATTGTATCCATGCTAATTTCCTGATTTTGATAATTATACTGTGGTTATGTAAGATGTTAACTTTGGAAATCTGGGTGAAGGGTATATGAAAGTTCTTTGTACTATTTTTGTTCCTTTTTATAAGTCTAAAATTATTTCAAGAATGAAAAGTTAAAGAAAGAGACAATGACTTTTACAGGGAAAGGAGGATGGGGTGGGGCTAGGAGAAAATGAAAAGAAAAAAAATATTGAAATGAAAATAAAGAAATGAAAGAAAATATTCCAGATAATCATGAATACAACATTCCAGGCCTGGATGCTCCCTCCCCCATGTCCTGTTCAGAGTGAGGTGCGCCGAGTGGCTTGGGACACAGCATGGATTTGTCTCTCTCCGAAGATGCTCCTTCCTTTCTCAACAGCCTTGACTTGAAAAGCACCAGCAGGAGATTGGGGCCTCTGATGCCTGCTGATATGTTCACTGGGAAAATCAATTACAGCCTAATTACCTCAGGGGGTTAATTAGCCCTCGTGTAGCTTGGGTGTCCTCTGTGAACAGAGCAGCCTATCAGCCCCCAGTCAGCGAGCAGGGGCAGGTGAGGCAGAGGTTTCCCAGTGAGAAGCTTGCCTTGGGGCTGGAAAGGGGCCCCAGCCAGTCGGGGAGTGGATGGTGCAGCTGCTGGGGCTGGCAGAGGCGGGTGGTGCTGATGGAAGCAAGTCTCTGCCTAATTTAAGCTCCCCCACACCACGGGTGCCCACAGATGTAGAGACTGACAACTGTAGCAGCAAGAATTACGGAACAGTGCAAGTTCTCAGGCCAGCAGTGGCCGGAAATCACTCGAATCAGGGAGAAGGCACGGAGCCCTGAGCAGCTCAGGAAGCTAGCTGTCTGAGGGCAGAGGCTGGGGCACTGCCAGCAGCCCCTGCAAACATTCTCTTCGAGACACATAAAGACACAGGAGAAAGTCAGGAGGCACCATCCCTGGTCACAATCAAGAATAAAATGGGATTGAAGTAGCTCCGTCTTTGAAAGGCAGTGTCTGTGCTCTCCTAACTCCTCTCTGCATGGATGAATGAGGGCCTGGATACAGTAAGCACTCTCCCACCGATAGCCCTGCACTGTCTGGGATATGCTGCCTTGTGGATGGATTGCATCTATCTGGTCTAGGAAAAGTTAAGGAAGGGGAAGCACCTCTTCTTCTTTTACGTACTTGGTAAAGAATTTAAAAATGGTTTTATAATTAAATATGAGTTCAAATACTCGCTCTGCCACTTATCAGCTGTATAAACTTGAGCATGTCACTCAATTTCTCTGAGCCTCATTTTCTTCATCTGTACAGTGGGGGTGAAAATACTTATTTCCCATGGCTGTTGTGAGGATTAAATGTAATTTACACACATTAAATAAATAATTTCTACCTCTTCAAATAACCTATCTGTAGGTTAGCAGCACCCATTCCATCTTAAGGGTTTCTTTTTAAAACTGATCTGAGGTTTTGATATGATCATAGAGATGTTCTAGAAGTTTCCCAATATTCTGTGATATAGGTGAGGACAAGAGTTGCTTTCCTTGGCCAGCAGGGAAAACGAAGCAGGGAAAAGGATGGTGCAGCAGCTCAGGGAAGAGGCAGAAAAGGAGCAGTCCCTTCCTCCTTTCTTAAACACACAGACCACCAGGTATCTGCCCGGGCCTTTATTCCTAGTCACCATCAGGAAGGTGCAGTTAGTTTCAAAGTATGAGTGACAGTTATAGACTAGGGAACAGTGAAAAGGGAGCACAGAACACAACCAGAGTTAAATACAGCGACTCCTCTCCCAGGCCATTTGAAACCCAAGCAATTGCATTTTCATCCACATTATCCATTCATCTTCCTTTGAAATTTGCTATTTTGGAAACATCATTTTTTCCCCAGGATAATTAACTTCCTTTTCTTTCTATTAAAATGCATGAAAAAATTGGGACAGGGAGTAAATCCTGGGAAATGGCACGGTGGCTAATGCAGTGCTTGCCTTTACTCTCCTCTTCCGTTCTCAGCTTTGCAACTCTGAGCTAATTGCGGCTCCTGAAATCACATTTCTGCTGAGAAAAGCTAAACCTGTTTTCTGAAATGTTCACCCGCCATGGAGCCAATTTCTCCTCCTCACTTGGCTCAGCCAGCCTGGCAGGGAGACTGGGCTGGCTCTGCTTCCCTTGTCGTGTGCACGTGCACACCAATGCACTTGTACATTCACGCGCAGGCATGAGGATGCGCTTCCATACGCTTACCTCTTATACCTAGACAGGGGCCGTCGAGACACACATGAGAGGTTTCCTACACTCCCCACATTAAACTCACTCTATGCCAAGAATTTGTCCACAGAGTCTCAATTTGCACTCCTCGCCCACTGTCTTGGGGTCAGCTCGTGGCTGCCCCTTCCTGCTCTCGGGACTTGGAGGACTTACCTCGGTGATTTGAGGGTTGGAGCACTTGACATTGTGGCTGGACCAGTCGAGCCAGGGGCTGGAGGGGCTGGTACAGTGCTGGTGGAGGGTGCACCTGCGCTCCCCGCTGCACCAGCCACACTCAAACTTCCGGTCGGCCTTGAGGCAGAGGCCGCAGCTCTCCCGCTGGGCTGCACACTTGTAGAGATGGACTGCAAAGAGAGTAGGTGGTCACAGATGAAACCAGAAAGGGCTGCTCACAATACGCCCTACTCTTGCAGGTGTGATAGAAACTCTTCCTCACCATGGATAACACCACCGATCATCATTATCATTGCAAGAATGACTGATGGGGAATTAATAAATTGAGCCTCTTACCAGTCACTTAAGGGCACTAGGAAGAATAATATTATTTAAGAATTCTGGCTCTAGATTGAATCAGATTAGGGCTTTCATTGCGGCTTCACTACTTCCTAGCAATGTGACAAAGGATTTCACCTCCTTGAACCTCACTTACCTAATCTCTAACATGAAGATAATCATTGTTTTTTTTGTGAGGTTGGAATAAGATACTGCATATTAAGTGTTTAGCACAATGCCTGTAACATATCTGATGCCCTAAACATGTTTACTATCTTTTCTTTGAACTCGTGCTATATTCTTATGCTGCGTTTTCTCTTACTCTCACACTCTCACATATGGTCCTCATGCAGGAAGTAAGGGCTGCTTTCCTCCATTGAAGGAAAAATGAGGCTCAGAGAGAGATAATGACTCTTAGAGCTTAGTAAGATTAGTGACCCAAACTGGAATCTTCAAACTCCAACTTGCTATGCTGCTAAATGGTAGGTCTTGAGAAGAGAGGAGTCTTGTCTGGCAAACTGGAAATTGCATGGGTTTGAGAGAGGAGTCAGCTTGGGGTTAAAGAAAGGCCAGGTGGCTAGCAGTGGGGGAAGCATTGCTGATAAAAAAAAAAAAAAAAAAAAAAAAAAAAAAAAAAAAAAAAGAGGGTGACACAGTCTGTTCACAGCCCTTATGAATTGAGAATATGTCCCCAGAGAGGGCAAACTGGCTACTTAAATGATAACATTTGGAGTGTGCAAACCCTTTGTCTTTGCTTTTGTCTCCTGCTGACTTATAAGTGCTAGTATAACCAGCGAATTAGTGGAACTGTGCTTCAGGTTCAGGAACCTGGTCTTAGCTCCTTGCCTGCTGAGATTTCGAGTTAAAAGTAGAATTCTCCGAAAACAAAACACGTAAAACTCATTTTTCCACTCTTTTGGACAAGCACACATAAGCTTTCAGGACCAGGTGGTATGCCATTGCTGGAAGTGAGATACACGCCCCAGGGAAAGTGTAATTTTAACATTCTTCCCATAGGTCTTCATCCTGTTCCTCTGCTGTGTCCAGCATCCTTTAGTCCCAGCTGCAGGGCCTATATTTAAATACCCTCATGCTTATCGCTTTGTAAGGTAGAGGGAAGGAAATGGGAATCTTAAAATGAATGAGTACACACTGAGCATCTATAAATATGTACCACATGGTCCATACCCATGAGCTCATGTAAAGGGGAACAGCCATTCATCTGAGTTCACACAGCTGTAAGTGAAAGAGCCAGCAGGTGAACCCTGCTTTGCTGGATTCTAGAACCTAAGTTTTTAAACAGTGTGGTCCTCTCCATCCAGCCCAATGCGCAGCCTGCAGTGACACTCAGGCTAGCGGGTGGAGGCGATACGAATGTGAAGACAACACTGTCTGTGCACTCTCAGAGCTTCTTCAACATTGTGAGAGTCACAAGCAGAGTTTCTGATGCAACAGCTTGGATGTGGCTGCTCTCTAAGCTCCAGGTGCTAAGACAACCTCTGGGATCTGAGCCCAGATTCCCAGCAGGGAAAGTGTCTCCTATGTCTTAGCAGTGAGAAAGTTTGGCCTGGGTATGAGGAGAAATAGAAAAAAATAATCCTCCTGGCTCAGTTCCTTTCTCCCAGTCTAAGTAGCCTTGATTTTAATGGCAGCATTTGGGACAGGGAGCTACAGCCCTAAAGATGCTGAAAAACTTGCAGCCCCTGCTATGGCCTTGCCGACTACCCCATCTCCATCAGTTGACTCCTCAGGTGGAAGCAGAGGCTTGTGACAACCCTAGCTACTTGAAATGTGGCAAGGCATGTGGCTGAGGGTAGGAGGAGGGTGAGGGATAGGAATGTATTCCAGAGGGGAAGGAGTTTAAATCCCACAGTGGCCTAAGCAGCAGATCCTCACAGTGATGTGGCTCAGTTTGCGAGCTCTGAAATTAGACTGTCTTGGTTCCAATCCCAGCTCTTACTATCTGACTCTTGGCCCATTTCTTAATCTCTTTGGGTCTCAGTTTCCTCATCTAGAAAATGAGAATAATAATAGTACATACCACTCAGAGTTATTGTGATGCTTAAGGAAAATAATTTCTAATAAATTACTTAGTGAGTGCCTACCCATCATGAGTGCTCATCATATTGGAGTCACTTTTATCATTCTCAAGAGCAGGGTGGAATCTTGGTATTTGCTGCACTGAGGGTCGGGCCTAACTGGCACATGGGAGGAGCTCGACATGGGTTTATAGGACGATGAATAAGGGTCAGTTTCATGGAGCACCCCTCCTTCTTCAGCCAGATCCCCTTCCTGAACTTCTTTGCTCCAGATGTGAGCTGGACTCTGCATGCGGCTCTCTCCCGCCCACCTCAGGAACAGGAGGGTAGCCTTAAAAACCTTCTTTGTGCAGTGATCATGACCAGGGCCAAGGACAGGGGAACAAGAGCCTGATTGGAAACAATATCTCCATTTCCAGGGAAACTGGCCGGACGTTCCTGCCTGCTGTTCTCCTAGGTCAGGTTCCACAGACACTTCAAAGCCTGCATGAACCAAAGAATAACGTGGATGGGCCGGCAGCTGCCCGGCGGATGCTCTGGTTGTAATAAAACAGGGCTCCCAACAGGACTCCTTTGATGGCTCCAAATGTTGCTTTAGGATCCTCTGAAAGGTTCCGCTGACAGAGGGAGTGTACTATTCATGGCACAGCGGCTGGCTGGCTGGCTCTGATCCCTCTGGCCCCAGTCTTTCCCGGGTTGTGAAAAGATCAAACTTCTACCCGGAAGTAGCCGCTTACCTTTCAGGTCCTGAGGGTTGTCAATGATGAAATTGCCATTCCACACCACGGCGAAATCCACGGCCAGGTTGCTGATGTCCATGCCATCATACTGGTACTGTAGGGAGACGGGCAGAGGCACGGGCTCACGCAACTCTCTATCACAGGGGTCAGGGATTCAGGGAAACCCTGCGTGTCGCTCAGATTATTCCTATGATGCCCTTTCCCTGGATCCCAGTCACTAATGCCAATAGAATCCCACCCAAGCCTCCTAGCTTGGCATTCAGTGCCCCGCATAATCAAATGCAAACCGACTCCTCCAGTCTTCTCCTCCACAACTCTCCTGTGGAAAGCTTTGAATCTACCGTTCTCCAAACACATCTTAAGCCCGTCTCTGTCTTTGTTGAGTTCCTGTCTCATAAGGAATGCAACCCTCTCCTTACAACCTCCATCCTTTTAACCCACCGTATTCTTCCAGCCCAGCTCAGCTCTACTTTCCCCAGGAGTCCTCCCCCACAACCCTGCAGACCTGTCCCAAACTGTCTGTCCCCTGGTGTTGCCACTTTCTGTCTTGCACTGGATCTGCTGTGCCTCTTTTCACGTGTCTCCATAGAAAGTCCATATGTCTCCGGAGGCAGAGGTAATGCCCTCTTACTACTCTTGTAAGGCCGAGAGTCTCATCAAGCAGTCACCCAGCCAACCCCTGCGGTGGCCCTCTATTTCCACACGAGCCTTATTTTAGCCAACGGTCCACTGGCGAGAAGCGCCCACAGCTTTCTGGGCACACATCTCACCAGCCCTACCATTAAAGTCCTCTAGCTGTGGCCAGGAGTTTATGACTTTCTCTCTTGTGCTGATCCCACAGAAGACATGTATGCCCTTCACACACTTCAGAAATAACACCCCTGGGTGGCCAGTCCTGGCACCCTGTGAAGGAGACCTCGGGGCATCTCCCCGACACCCCACTCTTCAGCTCTGAAGGGCATGTCACTGTCAGCCTTCTGCTCCCGCCCTCCCCTGCCCCTGCCTCCCTTTGTTGTGTCCCGTTTCTTTCTCATCTGCCTTCCCCTTGCGCTTGGCGGCCTTCCGCCGATTACAAATTCTATCAAGCGCCTGTGACCTGGGAATCTGACAGCTCCCTGATAAGAGGCCCAGCAGATTCCCTTTATCTCTCCCAGGCGAATTAGCTTCCCTCAACACCTTTGTCACATCCTCCCCTTCCGCATCTCCAGCTGACCCCCCACAGTCGGAGACGAGGAGCTGGCAGACAAAAAGATCTTCTTGGGGTTAGTATTATAATTAAACACCTCATGCTCTCTGTCTGCCATTCAGGATTGGTTTAACCCTTGCTGCTCTTGAAATTCACTGCTTCCTCCTTCCCCTCCCCTCCCACCTCCCCTCCTCCCATCGCACTTCCTGTTCCTCTCTTCTCCAGCTTCCGCCTGCGGAGCGCTCTCCCGGTTATGGTTATTCACTCCCTGAACGGGGGTGGGAATGGGGTGTGGGGCGGAGTTGACTTGCTCTGGCTCAAGTTTCACTGAAGACAAAAAGAGGTGCTCTTTCAACTTCAGAAAGGTCCATGATGTGATTATTTTGACATTGCACGCCTGTATCAAACATCTCATGTAGCCCATAAATACATACACCTACTGTGTACCCACAAAAATTAAAAATAAAAAATTTAAAATGTCAACTTCAGAAAGGGCACAAAGATCTCAGTGTCTGCCATGAGGGTCCTCACGAACTGTCTCCTCTGGCACCAGTCACCTGCTCTGCTTTGGCTCAGCGGCTAGGGTGCTGGCTGGCTCCTGCGTCCCTGGGGATGTGGGATTACCCTGTGAACCTTGAAGGCTCTGGAAGCCAGGGCTGGCCGTACTGAGGCCCCAGCACAAGTGTGAGAGGAAGCCCTCCTCCAGGCAGGGCCCAGCCTGAGTTCTCTTACCGAGCTGTTCTGGCACTGAACGCTGGAGCTGTTGAAGCGCAGGGCAGGGACCCGGTGGATGGCCCCTTGTATGTTGAGGACACACTCGTAGCCTCGCTGGCCGGACTGCGGCTGGGGCAGGTTTCGTGCCTTAAGGGTGATTGGCTTTACCTCCCCGACTGGAATCAAGATCTCCTCCGTGGGCACCAGCTGGGGACAGTCCTGGGGGAACAAACGAAGAGGCTCCATCGGTCCCCTGTTCATGCTGTACTACATGCCTGGGCCAGGCAGGCCCCTCTTGTATCAGGTGGGCTGCCCAAGAGCAGAACATTACCTCATGTAAGGCCCGTGGAGTGGGCAGGGAAAATGGAATCGCTCTTAGCTCCTGGGCTTTGATATTGTCATCCCCATCCCACAAGTTGTCCTGTATCTGCTGTGTGTGTTACAATGTAGGAATTAATTTTCAAGCACAGTGTGGCAGGCTGTGGATTTTATCTCCTGAGACACTGGATAAAAGAGCCTCCACGTGTCCCTGTCCCCAACCTGGCACCCCTACCTCTGGGTTTCATCTTGTTTCCCGGCTCCAGATACTCGGCCCCTTGCATTGTCCAATGCCTGGGGCGTCCGTTATCAGCAGCTTCAGCTTCCCAGCCCTGACCGAGCTGGGCTTTCCAGGAGGTGGATCAAGCCCTCCCAGCAATACTCTAAACACTTGCTCTGTGTTTTTTTTTTTTTTTTTTTTTTTTTTAAATCTCATTTCATTACCAGGCCCTGCGTGAATGCCATGTTGTTTTGGAAGACAAAACCAAAAAAGAAAGTCTTGGTAGGGAGGGGCTTTGGGAAGGACCATGAGAGAGAGACAGTGAGAAAGACAGATTGATTTTCTGGAGTTCCATGACTAGATGCTGATTCTCCACCAGAGGTCAAAGGCCCACCCCACTGTGCCAATCTCCTCTTTCTCCTTCTCTCCTAGGGAAGATGAGCCCGGTAGCCCCTGGCAGTGATGATGTGGGAAACACCTCCACGGGGAATCACTAGCAAAATTCTCACAGGAGGCTCCCCTTTCTCTGTCCCCTTCTCCTGGGCAGTAGTTCTTAGGGGGAACTTCTGGGAATGTCTGGGGGCTGATGCTGCTACAGGGCCTGCAGAGAGTGTTACTGGCATTGATGCCAGGGCCCAAGATTACTGGACTTCCTACAAGGTGTAGGACGTGTTCAATGACAAAAATATTGTCCTCCTAATGGCAAATGCAGTAATTAAGAAGCCTTGTGCAATGCCAGCACAGCCTCACACAGGGAATCTCTTGTGGCCGCCTCTTGTCACGGTGTGGCTCGGGCTGTTGCCTCTTTTCTCTGGGCCCCACTTGCAAGCCATTCAGCATCTGGCCCCTGCCTACCTCCCTCTGAGCTCTGTGGTTCTTGCACATAATAGTCCAGCCATACTGAATGTACGGTTAACACTGAGATTCCATCTCCCTTACAGGATCTGCCTCTGGCCCTTTGAACATGCTTTTCCGTCTATCAGAAACACTCACTCCTGCCTATCTTCCTCCTGCTGCTGCCTGACTTCAACCCCTCTTTCAGCTGATTACCTCTTCTTTTACTTTTTTGTGTTTTTAATCATCACCTTCTCTGAGAATGAATAATTGATTACCTCTTAATCAGCCCTCAAACTCAGCCTAGTTTCTTCTCTGCAAGGCCGTCCCTGACCCTGTCCCTGCACTGGCTTCAGGATGGGTTATGAATATTCACCCATGATTGCTTTTGACCCACAGAATTACAATTTCTTGATTTGCTTTCCTCACTGGGCTGTGAGCTTCTTGAGGATTAGGCTGCGTCTTACTCACCTCCATCTCCCCAGTCTTTCTGTCAGTGCTTGACATGTAATGGACACTTGGTCATTGCTTGTGGGAGGGTAAATGGAAAATAAAATAAAGCGACCTGTGAAAAAATCTTTTTTTTTAGCTCCAACTTTGTGGATTCTTTAGAGATGAGGTAAAGCCTGCCTTCTGGACTTGAAGAGACTTGAGAAGGCATTTGGTTCTCAAAAGCTGGAGTTGGAAATAGTCATAGGTTTTGGAGTCACGTGATTTCTAAAGTGGCATGTCTGCATTTACTAAGGACAATTTACGAAGAACTCGATCCGGGGGAAGTTCTGCACAGAAACCTACCTAAGAGGGTCTGGACACACCTGCAGGCTTACTGGTGTCATCCTTTGTCAGCTGGCCACCTGCACGTGAGGACTCCAGGCAGGCAGGGCCTCCACGAGAGAGAATCATAAGGCAATCCCAGAACAGATGGGTCCCTGTTTAGGAGCCAGTCACTCAAGCTGCCAACTCATAAACTTGCTCTTTACTGCACTTTTACTTTCATTCCCTGCAGGCACTCTTGACAGACTCTTTCATATATTTATAGCCAAAAAAAAAAAAAAGATGAGCACCACTTTAGGGAAGCCCAGGCATCTCATGGAAAAGGAGATAACACTTCCTGTTAGCAGCTAAAAAATCTCCATCAAATCTAATGTTAGAATTTAAGTTAGAAATAAGGCTGAGGTATCATGGTCTCTCTCTCTCTGTGTGTGTGTATGTGCGTGTGTGTGTGTATGTGTGAGAGAGAGAGAGACAGAGACAGAGACAGAGAGTAAGAGAGAGAGAAATTTTCTTACTCCAAACCAGCTGATGAATTGTAAATGATGAGCAGTTGTTTTTCATCTCTAATGAGCTTAGACAACAAATTCAGATTTCAGTAGCAGGATCTTAAAGATGTGCTTGTGGAAGTATGATGTCTGGGGTTAGTAAAAAAAAGATTGTTGAATCCTTTTAACTTGGACCAAAAAAAGTATACTTTTATATAGATGTTACATGTAATACCTATATATAACACAAATGTTACCTATATGTAACACACACACACACACACTTTCATCTTTTCAGCTTGGCTAAGCCCAGTCCAGCCTGGAGGTTGGAGAATCATGAGTAGACTTTATGAGTACCATTATCTGAGTTTTTTTAAAGGGATTCTAGAATTTTAGGAAATTTCCCATGGTGTGCTGTTTCAGATTTTTTAGAATGAAATTTAAGGATAACAATTAGGGTCTTCCCAAATGCTGAACTAGGCCCCAAGATTGCCCTAGTAGAAAAAGAAAGTCTTACGCTTTGTTTCTTTATTTGGCAATTACTCTCAGGTCAGACAGAATAGGATTTTTTCCCTTCTATTCTCTAAGGCAAAGGAAAGAAGTGGTTGGTGCCCCAGGTACGCTTTCTTCATCTTGAGAAACGGGTAGACACAGGGTTTTCGGGTTGTGAGATGATTCTGGTGAGTATATTCATGAAAGATCTGTGAATCTTGGGTGGAAATTGCAGTGGTAAGGGCTGAAAGTGGGTGGAGGAGACTGGCATCCCATAAAATAGCCAAGTTGTTGACACTTCAATATCTGTGGGGCTTGAGGATGGTGAAGGGTTTAATTAGATACAATGAGGCCCCTTCCAACCTGTTTGCTTCTGTGGGTATACACATACACACAGGCACACACATGTGTACGTACACATATAGTACCTGTCCTATGAACAAGAAAGCAAATCATCCTAAGATGCTTTTCCTGCAGAACGTTAAGACTGTTGTTCACATTCTTAAAATACTGATTGCTACCTCGGATCCTCACAGCCTTCTGAGTGATCTCTTTGGGTCATCTTCATTCTCCTCTCTCTCTAGGCCAACTGGAGCCAGGATCACCTCCTCAGCAGCAATCTTGGTTTAAATCAAGACTTAAAGTTGTGGGAATATACCAGGGGTGGAGGTAGGCTGGGGAAGAGGAAATAGGTGCAGGGAGAGCAGGGACCCTGGTGTAGGAGCCCCACGAGTCTTGGGCTCACACTGCCCACCTGTTTAGCTGTGCTCTGACAGCCTTCTGTGCTGGGGACCCTTTAGCCTTCTGAGGCGACTTCTCCCATGTGGAAATGGCATTATCTTTACCCACTGGACTTCAAAGAGAGAGCAGCCAGCATCCTGGGAAGCTAATCGGATTTATTTGGTTCTATCTTTCCCCTGGGACAGGGCATAAAGGAGATATTTATGTATCTACATCTCACTAGGCCTGGTTTAGCCATGGAGGGAGATGAGCTTTAAAAGCTGAAAGCCATACATCCTCCCGTGCACACCCGCTTGCTAACACCATGTCACAGCCTGATCCGGCCCAGGGAGGAAGACATTTGGGGGGGCCCCCGTCAGAGATCTGCTGGGCTCTGAGCACTGGAAAGGTCTGACTCATTACCTTAAGAGAGTTTCACAGATGGTTTAATTGAAAGTCAGTTTCCTCATCTATAAAATGGTGCCAATAATATCTGACAAACCTAGATTGCATGAAGGAGGAATATCAGTGTGTGTTGTAAGTGGTAATATGCTGGATTAACAATTGTTAATATTACTGTCTATTCATTGTGTGTGTGTGTGTGTGTGCGCATGTGTGTGCGAATGCAGAAACAGTGGACTTTAACTTATTCAAGCTTGAAAAATTGTCTCTGAATCCTAATTTCTGCATTTATTTGATGATCATAGGAAAGCTGTTTAACTTATTTAAGTCTCAGTCTATTTATCTATAATATCCACTTCATAGAGTACTTGAGGTTAAATTATATATATACGCTGCATATATAATAAGTACTAATATTTTTATTTTTGACTTGCATTTGCTCTAGCACAGCTGTTCTTCATTGTCAAGCCTAAGCATGGAATTGGTCCATCAGGCTTCTGGAAAGATGTGGGCAGATTTACCTCACATGCTGGCTGTCTTTTTATCTGGAAATGGCACCACTCACCCATCTTCTGTGGGCAGTTTCCTCCATCTGTGGAGATGGATTTGTGCTGGCCCATCCATAGCCTGAACCCTAATGACCAATAGCGAAGGACCAGGTTGAAGTCAGGCCAGCAAGTGTGTCTGTGACCATGGAAACAAACAAGCTCACAGGCCCTGATTTTCTGTAGAAAGCATACCGTACTCAGCTTTTTTGGATGCCTGAGTTCTCTGTAGCCTTGGGCAAAATCCCGAAATTTTTAGCATTCTGGCTACTACAGATGTCATATATAAATTACATGAAATTGCAGGGCTGTTGTGAGAATCCATTGAAATGCCAAATGTCAGTGGTTCTCAATCTTAAGCCTCATCTGGGATGGGTCCCAAGATTTTGAATTTCTATGAGTTCCCAGGTGATGCTGATGCTGCTGGTCCCTAAGCACACTTTGAGAACTTTTGGCACATGTGAAGAAATTATAAATGTGTGATACATTAATGTTGCTATATTAATCAATAGAGCTAATCCGTTATATATTGTTTCTAGGAAGCAGACAGACATAAAATTTTGATTCAAAGTTGGGAAGGGAGGCTTACTGGAATTCTAAAAGAGATATTCTAGGAACCCCTAAAGAGACAGCTAAGGGATTTCCAGTTAACTGGAAATCCAGGGGATTCTACTTCCCCAAACTACATGAAAATATCAGCTGGGATGCCTGAGAGAGTAAGGGACACCCTACCCAAGTTGGGCACGTGCATCTTTGCTGTTCCTCAAATTTTCAGGGATAGGGTTCTCCTAAAGCAGAATTTTGGACAGAAAAGAGTGGGGCCTGGCTGCTGTTTGCTGAAAAGGAACATGTGGCCGGTTGTGGTTAAGAGCTAAAGCAGTATTTTAGGAAGCCCCGGAAGTGGCCCTGGCAACCTCGCTGAGAATCTGCATCCTGTTTCCTTTCCTGAGCAAAGTTGGGAGCTGGATGGAGTCTGGGCTTCCCTCACAGCCCTCCGGACAGTCAATTCCTGGGGCCATGCCAGGGACCAATGCTCGGGAGCATAAGAGAGAGAGCAGCCATCCACCATTCCTACTCAGGGCAATGGGGAGATGAAGGGAGACAAAGGGGACTGCGCTTCCCCAACCCTAAGGCACAGACATCAAGGACAGAAAATGAAACAAAAGGAGGTGGGGAGTCTCCGAGTTTGCCCGGAGGTCCCTTTTGTTATTAATTTAATCCTGAGTTGCAGGGAGGCAACAGTTTCTCTTGGCCCAGTTCTGGAATGTTGAATCTCTCATCCATGGCTGACAGCGAGCTGTATTTCAGTGACTTCTGAACGGTGTGAGGAAGGCCGGGCCTGCTTCCAATTAGCCTGCAGGGGCTCAGCTCTCTGGCCTCCACACACACCCCAGCAGAGTTTATTTATTTTGCTTTGAGTGACACTCTCGTGCCCTTGCTCCAGCTGCAGGTCGCTTTCAGGCTTGGCTTTGGGTTTCTCTTGGCCTGAGGCGGGTAGCCTCAGGAGAAAGTGGAGCAGCTGCTCTTTCTTGTCTAGATTTGTACTTCACCCAATCTCTCTGTATCCTGGGGGCCACCTCAATCTATTTTATTAAGGAAATTTCAAAGTGGTCCATGTCAAGGTTAGTTTCTGAGACTGTGTCTCACACTCTCACTGCCCAGACTTCACCCCTGCGCAGGCCTCCCATGGCGGCGCTGCTGTTCCTGGCTAGGTCTGCCCCTCTAAGCCATTCTTCCATTGGCTCCCAAGCTGCGGTGCCCACTCCCACCCCTCCCTGCAGTTCTGCCCTTTTCTCTGAGTGAGAGCAGTTTCACACCCTTGCAGAATTCCAGGGCTAGAATTAATCTCCAGTGTCCAGGAAGGCTGGTGTAGGGTTTTTAGGCCAGCTGCATCAAAGCATACCAACGGGCTAGAGGAAAATGCTTTTCTGAAAGGTTCTCAGGGCACTAGATGCCTGGTTTCGTCATGCTGAGGCACCCGTGGATGGGTCTGTATGAAAAGCCACCTGTGGCACCTATGTTTTTCCCTTTCAAGACAGACAAATTCTATTTTTCTGACTGAACGTAACAACTGTTGTTTCATAAACTAAGAAGAGTTCGAGGGGGTATGTGTTTGAGAAACCTTTCAGAGTCTATTTTCTTATGCTTAGCCATGGAAGCAACCAGCACTGCTATCAAGATTAGAAGATGCAAGACTCCATTACTTGAAATCTTAGACAAATTGACACAATTGCCATCAATGGGATTCAAATAGAGAGGTCATTGGTTCATCCATTCTTTCATGCATGCATGCATGCATTCTACAAACATTTGCATTTAAATAAGACACTGAAGATTTAAAGGTAAGATGTAGTCCTTGCCTTCAAGGAGCTTGTAGTCTAGTGCAAGAGGAAGATGTGTATAGAAAGGCTATAGTAGGTCGGGTGCAGTGGCTCACACCTGTAACCCCAACACTTTCAGAAGCCGAGGCAGGTGGATCATGAGGTCAAGAGATCAAGACCATCCTGGCCAACATGGTGAAAGCCTGTCTCTACTAAAAATACAAAAATATTGCTGGGCATGGTGGCGTGCCCCTGTAGCCCCAGCTACTCGGGTGGCTGAGGCAGGAGAATCGCTTGAACCTGGGAGGCAGTGATTGCAGTGAGCTGAGATCATGCCATTGCACTCCAGCCTGGCGACACAGTGAGACTTTGAATCAAAAAAAAAAAAAAAAAAAAAAAAAAAGACTACAGTAGTATATAATAATGCTACATTTTCACTTATTACCATTTTTGGATTTTCTAAAATATAGTAAGAGAGGAATATGCGTATATGCACACGTGCATTTGGGTGACTACGTAAGGTCTCTATAGTTGTTCAAACCCAACTGGCCCCCCTGGGGTACGAAAAGCATTTGACACAAGAAAGGGAGATTGAGCAAGCAGGCTTCACTGTCCTGAGACATGCTATGAATATGAAAGAAAGTCGACATCAGTGAATAATCATTGAATGGAATATCCATTAGAAAGACAAGAAATTTGATATATTTCACTGTGTTGCTCACAAAGGTGGGTCAGGCTTTAGGGGTGGAGCTTCGACTGTAATAAAACAGGACTTTTAGCAATGCCTGGTTCTTTTCACTAGCTGAATTTTTCTCACTTTCTACAAGGCCACCCACCCAGTTATACATCAGAGTCAAAGAATCATTGAATTTTAGAGTTGGAAGAGAAGTTGGCATGAAAGAATGGTTGGGAGTGAATGTTCTATTGAACTAGACTATGTCTGCAGCCAAGCAAAGGGCTAGACTCAAAGAATAAATGCCATTCACTACACTCTTCTAGACCAGGGAGTCTGTTTGGTTGAATATGTTTCCTCTAAGCTTTCAGTCTCAACCCCCAGTTACCTCCCCGCTTTTGAATGCAGAGAGTCTTAGGAGTCTAGTAGATATAGCCTCTGCCTCTGGGGTCATTGGCTGCTACCTTTTTCAGCTTTATAATAACAGGACTTTCTAGCATGCAGAATTTCTGGCAAGATGGCCAAGATGGACCAGGGCAAGAAAATGGCCAAGCCATTGGACTGACCATCTAAGGAGGGAGGGGCCACTCAGACTCACTGGGAACACTGCCATGTTAGGGTGAGCCCTTCTTACCTCTGAAATATTGATCCGGCCCTCCTGGAAGGAGCAGGTGGTAGGGTCATGAGTGCAGAGGTTGCGGTACTTGCACCAGTGGCAGCGGAAGGCGCTGTTGACACAGGACAGGCACCTGCAAGGACAGAGATGGTGAGAGGCAAAGAAGAGAACAAAGATGGAATGTGGCATGTGTCATGATAGAAGTCTGTTAACCTGTGTTTAAATCCTAGTCTCATTCTCAGGAGGGAAGACTGGTGGGCCATCCTTTAGCCTCGAGAATTGTGGATTCTCCATTCATGATATTCGTGGGAACAGAAAATTGGAAAGAAAATGAGACCAGATAATAGTATAACTTACAAAGCAGGGGTGTGCTTGTATAAGCTCATGAGAACTGATTATTCACATTTTCAGGAATTTTGCAAGCTGGTAGACATCATGGTAGTAGTTCGAAATCGGCCATGGCGGAAATAGTTGCGCCACAGAATTTGGCAATGCTGCAAACTAGGTTTTCTTCTGAATGCTGGTAGCTAAACATTTCCCAATATTTCACTGTTTGTAAAGACAGGGTAGCCGACAGAGCACAGGGACAGGAATTAGGCAGATCTGATCATAGACTTGCCTCTGCCGCTGACACTGGGGTCACACTGAGTAAGTCACTTCACCCTCTGAGTTGGAGTATCTTCATCTGCCTGTAATAAAACATTCCTGTCTGTGCCACAGGGCTGTTTGGTGTCAAATGAGATAATGTATAGAAAATGATTTTGAAAAGTGCCATGCTAAATGTGAGTATTATTGTCAAGCGCTTAAATTACCTGTTATTTCAACCTCTTAAACAACATTTGAGTGTTAACAATTGGTTCATATCATCTCTGTTATTGGGCTTGGGGGAGCTAACAGTATTAAGTGGTAACTCTGTCCCACTCCCCCAGGCACGGAACAATAGGATATGTGTGTGGTATGTGGTTTTCTTGCCAGGGTGAGCACTTCTTTCCTTCCAGTTTCACCTGGAGACTGTGTATATTCTGTTGGCTCTCTGTGTGTGATCAGGTCATTGTAATGGAAATGGGTTTTGCAGGTGGGGTTAGTCTTGCTCCTCCTTGCAGTCCCCCTACTCTAGTCTTTCACAACTAGGCCAAACTGGAATGGACAGGACCAGGTCTGCAGTCTGGCGCCACCTGGTGGGGTTCTGATTACATTTAGGTGGTTGGGGCTTGATCCAGGGGTCACCGGCTCACAGGCCATAGTATGTTAGGTTCGTTAGCCCATTTACACTTCCTCTTCCCATGCAGAGCATTTTTATCCCATTCTCCATTGCCCAGACTTTTTTAGTTTCTGAGCTTCATGCTATCTCATGTACTCTCAGATAGGTTGGTTCTTGGTAACATCTTACGATTCAGCAAATAAATAATGAAAATGGATCAAAGGCCTCAGGAGGATGGTTATTGGGGCTCTAGCTACATGTGGCTCTTCCACTGGCTATCTTTGTGACCTTTATTGTAGCACTAATCTTTCTGTGGGTCTCAGTTTACTTTTATTAAAGTAAATTATTGAAAGGAGGGGACTATACTTGATTCCATGAATTCCAACTGAATTCCAGTAAAGAAGGGCAAGAGAGACAGTGTTTGGCATTAAAATGGAATCTTTGCTGTCAAGGAGACCTGCTTTTTTTTTTCTGTTAAAACTTGCTGCCTGTGACAGCATCTGTGTTGCCATAGCAATACATATTTGAAAGTGGTGACATCATACTGGGTTGCCATGGAGATACGATTGCTCTCACAAACAATGGATTCCATCACCACCATGTTGGAGTTTGAGAAGGAGGTAAGAGGTTCTGTTGCCAAGATGCTTGCCATTCCCAAAGCAGGGTTTGCTGGGATTCAAATACAGTGGTTAGTGGGCAACTTTGTCTATTTCAGCTTCAGTCCCTTTCTGCCCTCCCTGGTTCCTGCCAGGCCTTTTTTATCACTTGTTCTGTCTTTCTCAGTACATCTATTTATGTGTCCCAATGGGGCTCCTTCCTTGACTAACGTAGAGACCAAAGAACTCCAGAAGATTATTCTAATTATGAAAATCAAATTCAGAAAAATGGAGAATAAGGAGGACTAGCTTATTTGCCTCTTCTAATGACTAAAGATTCCTTTAGGGTTTAGCTGCAAACAGACCCTCTCCCCATCTTGATTGCTGAGTCCATCATGCCCATAGCTTGGACCCTACAGACTGGATACCCCTGAAGTCCTGACTATGATGTGGATCCCAAGTGGTTCCTGCCCTGGGCAATGGGAAAGATGAGTCCGTAAACATTGCGAATCACTGCCTCCTCTGATATGGAGCTGTTCATTGACTTTCCTTTGCTGAATGTCCAGGGTTTTTGGTCCTATGACCCTTACGTGGCTCTATTACAGACGCCCGTGCTTCCTTCTTTCTAAACCAAATGGTGTATGAGTTCCAAGCTTCTGTGGAGAGGGTCTCAGTTTCTCTACCAGAGAGGATCAGCAGAAACTAAATAGGGGTTTCACTCCCTCCATTTTTGCTTTTTCCTTGTGAAATATTCCCAGCTTCTCACACAGTTGTGGAGTCTCATAGTGTGTGGGCACCAACTGGCAGACACTCAGCTGCTGGAATGGCTGGTGAGGTCAGTAGAACTAAAGTCAAGCCCCACTGAAGGCTGTGGTTTGGCCTGTCTGGTTTCCCTTCCTCTGAAAAATTTTGGAGGATGTATTTAAAAAATGATGGAGTGAAGTCCTCTGCTCTACCTCCCCATCGAGGTCTTTTTATCATGTGCTGAGAGAGGCTACTTTCCCCCTTCCCTGCTCCTCCTCTATGGGTGACTGTGTGCATAGCTGAGTCCCTATCTCAGAATCCCTCTTCATCAGGTTGTGGGTGACTCCACTCACTGGCAGCCTCCACCTTCAAAGTCACCACCAAGTGATGGAAAATGAAGAACTTTTGTTATGGTTCCTGTTCTATGACTCTCTTTTTACTATCATGGCCTGAGAGTTGGGGGTTAGTTGTGTTGGGGTGGCGTCCAAGGAATCAGAGACTATAGAGAGTAAATACCATTTGGTTTAATATGGTAATATTTATGTATAGTATTCTGTCCAAACAAAGTGTCAGGCCCCATGGGGAAACTGTGAGGTAACTAGAACATGGTTCCTGTCCTAAAGGAGCTTAGCATCAAAGGGGAGAAACCCCAGACCCACATCCAGACCCAAAGCAAGACCCTTTCTAATAAGGACTTACAGTTGGTGGGCACTGCAGTTGTAAAACTTGAACTCGGTGCTGACAAATATCTTCCCTGTCTCCTTGGACCTCAGCTGTAGTTCCAGCCCAAACCAGTCTGGAAAAACAAACAAAAAAGGACGGGGTTGGGTACCAACGTGGGGACCCAGTGGACAGCCACAAAAATAAAATGTAAGTCATGAAGCCACCACAGGGCTCTCTTAGGATGCAGATACTATGTGGAATCTGCCTGAATGGTCTCTTCTCCTCCCAAGAGACTCTCTTTGGGTAAATACCAGCCCACCCCTCAGACCCAGACTTCCTTTGCCTGCCGGGAGGAAGAAGCAGAATTCCATGGAGCCCCTTACCTTGGTCAGCCATGTTCCATTACTGAAAGGATTTCAGAAATATTAGATCTGAGCCCCCAGTTCTGTTGAGAGACCCACTAAAAAAACTACTGATGGAAGCCACTCCATTCCTGGGAAGGACGGGCTATCTGGAAAGACGCTGTGTTCTGTGTAGCCTTAACTGAAAGCAGAGCAAGGGTTTTGCTTCCTGAAATTCACTTTGGGGCATGACAGTTTGCTTTCAAACTTAAACAAGTTGTCTAAGCCAATATTAGTATCTGGCATAAGAAGACTCTGTGCCTGGTCCTTGTGACCCCCAGCTTCCTCAGTATAGAGAAGCCCCTCATTTGTGGTTCTCATGGCAGATACTTCTTACCTTGATCCAGTGGGATGACAGGGACATCCTTGGGCCCAGGTGAGATGCAGATGACCTGGCTCCCTGACACCTGCCCCTCCACCTCTGTCAGGTTCCCAAAGGCACAAGCGATACCCGCAGATAGATCAGGAGCATCACTCACTACCAGGCTGAGCTGTGGGAGGAGCAAAGAGATGATGCCAAAGAAAGACCTCAGGAGACCTGGGCTCCAGGCCCAGCCCTGCTATGACCCACTTTGCTCACTGATCTCCCCTGACCTCATCTATAAAAGAAGGATGTTGGTCTAGGTGGTCTTCCAGCTTTGAACACTGAAGTTACAGTCCTTAATTATTCAATGTGTGCAGGGTCAATGGTCTTTATTAATATTATTATTAATTAATTAATTTTTCCATCTTCTCCAGCATCAGAAAGCCCTACGGGTGGGGGTGCTAGAGGGAAAGTTACCAAAATCCATCTAAGCCTCTGTTCATTTTGACATGAAAATTAATTGCAAGGCACCATGCAAACTTGAAAGCAAGTCATGAACCAAGCCCTTCACAAACAAGGCCTTAGCTGTGCATGGCTCATGGGAGTAAATATTACCAACCTGGAGGTTTACCAGGAGCTCACTAGGTTGGCGGAAGATAGCTAGCTCCTCACCCTGGCTGTCATTCATTAAGAGGCTGCTTCTAAAGGTTGCCGGTTCCCTAGAATTTCTGCTTCTCTGTTCCATGTGGGCTCTCTGTTCTCTAGCAGCTCCCTTGTAAAGGACCAGTAGGTTCATAACGAGCTCAGGGGATCAGAGAAGTGGCCACCAACTGCTTGATATCTGCTATTACCTATGGGTTCCAATCATCTAGGCCAGTGGTTTTCAGCATTTTTGAATTTGAAGATCCTTTTAATAGTAAAAATTATCACAGACTCTCTGAGGAATCTGCTGATTGAGAAAATATTCAATGGCAAAATGCTGCTCTAAATCCATTGCACTTTTAAATGAGTTTGTACTCAAATTACCACAATACAGCATTTAAGGGGTATCTGAGTAGGTAAGAAAGGCTACTGGCTTCTTTGCCCATGAGGTGTGCCCACAGGGTTCATGGTGATGACATCTCGGTGGCCTCCAAGTTGAGGACCATCATGGCGTAGGTAGGTTTCCCTTTGTTTTATTTTTTTAATTGTTAGTAAGGACAGGGTCTCACTATGTTCTCCAGACTGGTCTTGAGCTCCTGGGCTCAAGCAACCCTCCCACCTCAGCCTCCCAAAGCGCTAGTATTATAGGTGTGAGCCACTGCACCCAGCCTGTAGGTTTCCCTCTGTCTTCCTATCAACACCCAGTGCTGTTTATTTGCAGTGGGTTTCTCAGTCTCAGTGGGCATCACCTAGCCTTTCCATACATTTGTCTGCTGCTGAATCTCTGCCCCAGTTTCGTTTGCATGGGGCCAAGAGACTTAGATACAAACTCCCCTGTTTGTTTCCTCAGCTCCCTTGGAGCCAAAAGGTCCTGGTGGGGATGAATGAACTGAAATCTTGGAAGGTTCATTAACTAATTAACATTCGTGAATGCTCATAAAACCTTCAGAATGAAATAATAATGCAGGGCCTGAGGACATGAAATATTTTGGGTTGTACCTTGACAGATAGTTAAGGGCTATTTTATTCTCTTTAATATTCTCTTTAAGCATACACTGACTTCGAATTGAGGCAGTCTCTTTCTTGCTCTTATTCTTTCCTCTCTCTCTCTGTCTCTGTCTCACACACACACACACACACACACACACACACACAACTTGCAGATTTCTTTAAGAGTGCCGCAAGTGGAAAATTGTAAATACAGCAGATACTAAAGATGTGTTATTTGGTATTGGATTACATTATGTTGCAGACGGTTGTTACTAAATGCAAAATCTAGATTTACCAAATAGATCAATGGGTAATGAATTTGCAGGGAAACTGGAGAATGACTATGTCCTTTACAATAGGCATTGCCATACATTTGCTATAAACATAAAGTCTCCTTACTGGATTTAAAGTCCGATCAATTTGCAGATACTTGTGCAAGCGTGAATGGAGCACACTCACACAGGTGCATGCACTGTGCTCCCTCTCCCCATGCCCTTGGATGAATTACTTACCAACCGACTGTGCTCAGATACTGAGATGCTGCTGGGATGCACTGCGAGGCTCACACACTGGCTGATGCTGGCAGCAAATCGATTGGGTTCCCAGGCCTGTTGGCATTTGTCCCTGCGGGAGCACCTGCCACAAACACAGATTCACAAGAGGTCAGGCCTCTGGGATCCATCTGTTTGGCTCCATTGTCCCCTGGGCAGGATGGGGGTTTGCTGCCCTGAGGCTTGTGTCCTATCTTCTCAAGAAGACTTTTACTGTAGTCCAGAGGGCTTTGGTGACTCCCAGACAGTCTCTGTTGCAGTTAAGGACAGACCGAGAGGGAAGAGGATTCATCCGCAACATAAGACATGCAGTCTTGACATAAACAATTGTTAACAGTGGAGGGTGTTCAGTTCTTGACACCTTGAACAAAGAATTGGACAAAACACACAAACAAAGCAAGGAAGGAATGAAGGGATTTATTGAAAATGAAAGTCCACTCCACAGTGTGGGAGTGGGCCTGAGCATAGGGGCTCAAAGGCCCTGTTACAGAATTTTGGGGAGTTTAAATACCCTCTACTTGGAGTATGTCTTATGTAAATGGAAAGGATGAAGGAAAGTTACAAAGTCATTTACAGCCAGTGTAGGTCTATGGAGAGGATATTTTGCGTCAGAGCTGAAGTGTGAATCAGTCTTATGTTCCCTGCCTCCAGACCTTGTTTTCCTGCCTCAGAATGATTCTTTTTTTTTTTTTTTTTTTTTTTGAGACAGAGTCTTGCTCTGTTGCCCAGGCTGGAGTGCAGTGGCAGGATCTCGGCTAACTGCAACCTCCGCCTCCCAGGTTCAGGCAATTCTCCTGCCTCAGCGTCCCTAGTACTTAGAATTACAGGTGCACGCCACCATGCCCAGCTAATTTTTGTATTTTTAGTAGAGACGGGGTTTCACCATCTTGGCCAGGATGATCTCGAACTCCTGACCTCGTGATCCACCCTCCTCGGCCTCCCAAAGTGCTGAGATTACAGGTGTGAGCCACTGCAGCCGGCCCTAGAATGACTCTTTACAGCACTATAGGATGCTGAGACCAAAGAGTGAGGGCAGCCTGCGGGACCTGAAAAGCAGTACAGCCATGGAAAAGCAAATGAACTTCGGGGCCAAAGAGCCCGGGTTCCAACCCCAGACCTGTTACTTACTAGCTGTGACCCTTTGGACAAGCTACTTAATCTCTCTCTGCCTCAGTTTCCTCAACTGTAAAAAAAATAAGGATTGGCCAGGCACTGTGGCTCACATGTGTAATCTCAGCACTTTGGGAGGTTAAAGTGAGGAGGATTGCTTGAGCCTATGAGTTCAAGACCAGCCTGGGCAACATAGTGGAACCCCATTCTAAAAAAAAAAAATAGCTGGGTGTGGTGGCACAGGCCTGTAGTCCCAGCTACTCAAGAGGCTGAGATGGGAAGGTTGCTTGAGCACAGGAGGTTGAGGCTGTAGTGAGCTGTGATTGCACCACTGCACTCTCACCTGGGTGACACAGTGAGACCTTATCTCAAATAAAAAAAAAGGATGAGGATGATGATAATACCTATTTCACAGGGTTGGTGTAAGAAGGAGTTGGTGCTTAGAAAATGGCCTGGCACATAGTAGGTGCCATGACAGTGTTAGCCCTTATATTATTAATATTAATGATACTGATAATGATTCATATTCTCATTTCCTCCAGAGAAATTTTTAAGAAAATAGGAGAGGGTCTTGGCAGTGTGGGACAGTGTGCAGATGATCTTGTGGGTGGATTAATGGCTATTTGAAGGCAGTGGCCATGTTTTATTCATTGGGATATTCTACCTGTCACATGGTATATTTTAAATAAATATTTGTGTCACGAAATAATGCCTTGAGACAAAGAGACAGACAAGGCGCTGCAGCCAGGGCTGCCTTTGTCAGAAAACTTGTTTGGCTGTTTCTCCCAACATCTTCATCTCGGGCTCTAGGCTCCCCCTGCCCACAGTGGCAGGTGGGCAGGTGACACCAGCACTCGGGAGCTTCAGGTTGCTGCCTGCCTTGCCACATGGAAACCCACTCCTTGGCTGGTGCCAGTGTATCCAAACCAAATAGCCATCGGGACACTAGCGATTCCACAATCAAGCAGTGATTCGCACCCTAACTCCCCCCAAACTCCTCCCCTCTTCCTTTTCAGGCACATAATGGATCTAAATATGAATGCTGTCAAAGAAAAGAATTATTGAGGTTTAAGTGAATCCTTAAGATAGCTCTAAAGTGAGCTCTTGACTGGAGCCTTTATCTCACTGACTCACTGAAATGGCTCTTTTTTATCATACTATTTATGGCAACAGCCCTAAGAGAGATAAATAGCCTTGGAGACAATAACACACTTGCAAGAGCAAGGCATACAGAAGAGACAGGAAGGCTTCAAATCCCCCCAACCCCTCAGAGGCTCCTCAGCCCTCAGCCTCCGTTAAAGAGGCCTCCGTGGGGACCCAGGAGCTGCAGTTTCCCCCATCTCCTCATGCCCGATACCAGGCTGCTGCTGGCAGGCAGGAGAGCGCCGCAGGAGGATCTGGTGGAGAAGAGAATGAACAGATGCAGAGAAACCTCTGGGTATAAACAGCAAAAATCTTGTTCTTCGTGAGCTCTTGGGGCAGGGTAGCTGGGAGACGAGTGCCCTGGTAGGTAGCGAGGACTCTTTGAAGAGTTAAGGAGTTGAGGGAACAGAGGAAACCTGGGACTATCGTGATGTGGCTCATTCCAGCAGTCACAGCTGACCTGCATCAGGAGGAAGACGGGGTGGTTTGTGGCACTGGGGAGGCCCAGGCATTGCTGATAGATCTATAGGCACTTGTTCAAGTCGGGGCAAGCAGACGTCCTTGCTGTTGAATAAATGATAATCCCCGATCTATAACTTTGGTGTGTTCGACATGGGAGAAGTGCCACAGGCACTGAAGCTGGGAGGACAGAGTGGGGGAGGCATGGGGAGTAGGAGGTACCACCAGACATGACCACTGCAGAGCTAGAGGGCAGGCCGCCCAGGGCCCTTTGCACAGAGCTGGCAGAAGGCTGTCAGGTTCTTTGGAGAAAGAAATTCTCTCGAGGAAAGACCCTGCCTGCTGGCCGATGGGTCAGCCTCACTGCAGGGAACCAAAATTTACCCGCTTTTGCCATTCCTGGGGCACAACATGAGCATTTTTACCACTTGTCCGACCTAAATGGAGACACACTGTCCAGGTCTGCTAAGAGCATTTCTGCAAAACTTTGTGAGGCATCTCTTACCTCCAAATCCCAGTCAGGGAACCCAGTATTCATGGGCTCAAATCCAGTCCAGATTTTGCATCTGTGAGGCACCAGCCTCCCTCCCTCCCTCCAGAGCCCTCCCAACACCTGCTGCAGAGGCTGGAAGCCAAGAGCTATTGTGCAGGACCCTGAACTCTGGCCCTCCGCCTCCGCCTCCACCCCAAACCCAGCTCATTTCATGGAGATGCTTTGCTGGCTGGCACAGAGCCCTGGAGTTTCCAACTCCATTGGGCAACAGAATTCCTAGCCAGCTCCTGTCTTTCGGGGTTTTCACCCTTTCTCTTCCCCTGGGGCTCTTCAAATTAGGAAGTTTAAGTGTGATTTAGCATTTATATTCAGTTGGTATTCAATGGCAGATGATGAGGCCAGTTGAAGTGAGATGCAAACTTCTTGGAATCATGAAATAATGAGGCCAGAAGGGTCCTCCCAAGGGTACAGGGTCCATGATAATTATTCTGATTTGTGTAGCCTCTTCTGGGCTTCCTTATTACCAAAGCATTTATTACTTCATTTAGTCTTCACAATTCACCTGTGAAACAGGCATTTTTCCTAAACAGCAATGGAGAAACAGAGGCCTGGAGTTGTCAGAGGACCCATCCAGGGTCACACAGCAGCTAGCTGGAGTCTAAGCTTCCCAATGCCAGTGCACCACCATCTGCACACTCTTGGCACAGAAGGGCACCTATTTCAGGCTACACTGAGGAGGTTTTGGGGAAACCTAAAGACTACAGTTTCCCTTGTGAGTTCTTTCAAAGACACAAGGATATAAGCACCTCACTTCAGAGCAGCTGAAGGGCTGAATTTGGAAGTAAAATGAAAGAAGAGAGGCAAAGGCTCTGCACTTAGAAAGAAGGCCCACCCATGGCCTCTTTGCCTCTTCCCATTCTCAACACTGAAGCCACGATTAGAATCACTGCTCTGAAGAGGACAATTCCTTCTCTGCAAAATGCTGTCATTATCCCATCATTCCAGGAAAGCCCAGGTCTTCTGCATGCCAAACCCTTTTCCAGGATACCCCAAACTTACATGTTGTGCAGGGCACACCAGCCACAGTGAGGGTCCCCAGAGCTCAGGCACTCCCCACAAGTTGTATACTGCTCACACGACTCCACAGGGACCCTGGTGACCTGGCAGAGAGAGGAAAGAGGGCACGGTGAGGTTAGACTGTGATGACTAGCAGGTGTGTGTCACAGAGTCTTGTGTCTATTCACACTTGCACTGTCAACTCCCCTAAAGAGGTGACACTGGGCAGCAGGCCATGGCCTCAATGTCCCCAATCTCTTTACCTGCATAAGGCAGGTAGGCTAAGCCGAATGTATCTCTGAGTTGCAGGCCTAAGACTTCTTGTCTTCGCCAGAGGTAGCAGCAAAGGCTCCATCTATTTCTGCCTGCCACTAGCATCCTCCCGAGAGCTGGGCAAGCCAGCGGCAAGTACTCAAAATGGTTAACTCTGTTGAAAGGCTATTGAGTGGCACAAACTCATCTCTGAAGAGCTTTCAGCTGGGCTTGGGCTGAGACATCCTGCCTACACAGAAAACATTCAAAAAGGGAAAGGAGAAACTTTTCCCATCAAATAATATTCATAGTATGGCACAGACTCTTTATAGCCAACCAAATATACCACCTGGATCCAATTATCCCATTCTCTGATGTCTGCATTCAGTTTCTCTAGTAAATCTCCTATCCTTTGAAAAGTCTGGCTAAATGGGAACATCCACAGAAAAGAGCTGCCTGATCCTGTCTTGCCTGGAAAGTGGGAATTTGCAGATCAGTGCAGCCCGTGCACACTCCTCCTGGTTTCTGCTGGGGCCCTGCAGGGACTTGAGCTGGGCCTGTCTGGATATTACTCACCCCCACCTGCACAGCAGTGGTGACAATAAAGACCAGGCAAGGGGGGTCAGAGGACTGAAGTGTTCCAGTTGATATGTCCTAGGTATCTGTTGCTGGCTGGCGCAGGAGGCTGCTGGGCTGCAAAAACATTTGCTGGGCTGGGAATGGGTTCTTATTTGTTAGGGCATAGAGGTCCCCCACCTACCAGATGTGTAAAAAGTAAAAACATAACCTGTGGTCCAGCAGCACAGTGTTCTGCCTCTGGCAGGGGGACAAAGGATATGATGGAGACAACTTCACGCCATCCTCCTGAGAGGTTCAGGACGGATCCTAACACTATTCACTCAGCAAATGTTTATCAGATGTCAACGCTGTGGAGCTCTGGTGCTAAGCAATAGGGAAACGATAGCGAACAGCACACAGATTCTGCCCTCCCAGAACCCTACGGTCCAGTGGGAGTTGTTAATTACAAACCGAGACTTGCTCTACATTGTGCTGAGTTTTTGTTGTGTGGGATTGCTGTGAGTGCTGAAGGTTTGGGGAACTTAGAGAAGAGGTGACCAGTGGGGTAGGGGTGCCTTGAAGGGTAAGAGGAGGTCAGATGCAGAGACCTGGAAAGATATGCCAAGCTGAAGGATTGTGGTGAGCAAAAGCAATCACGGACAAGTTCAGTATAAACTTAAGTGTAGGATGTAGAGTGGGTGGGAGGGGAGAGAGATGAGCCTGCCTTTCCTCTCTTGGGTGTCCCCACCCATCCTTCCTACATCATCACACTTAACATTCCATATTACGAGGATTTTCGGTAAGTCAGTGACATAATCAGCTTTAAACATCTCTAACCTCCCTTTAATAATAAAAACATGAAATGCAGGGAGATGAGTATAAAATCTTGCAATTCAGCTTTTAAAAAAACCTGGTACTCTAAGTGTAAGATGGGGGATAGCTGATTTGAAATAGTTCAAGTGTAATAGACCTGAGGGTTTGAGTTGACTCAAAGTCAACTCAACTCGAAGTCTGATATGACCTGACAGGGTGATGTGATAATGAAAGAAGCTAATTTGACCATGGGCTGCATAAATACACACACAGCATCAGGGTCGAGAGACGCCACCCCACAATGGGGAGTTTGGAGTTCAGGTCTCCACAATCTGCCCTAGGAGGGGCGTTGCTCAACCAGAGATCCTTCCCGGAGGGTGGCCAGGATGGGGTGGGACAGAGAAGTGGTGTCTGAGGTAGAGCAGATGAACCTGGGATGTTTATTTAGTCCACTGAAGAGTCTCAAGGTAGTCACGTAGGCTGTTTTCCAGTGTTCGAAGGGGAGCAGTATGGCTGCAGTAGGACTCATGGGTGAAAAGCTCAGAAAAGCTCAACATCATGCAACTGCCTGGCTTTCCAAAGGAACGCCTATCACAGGGATGCATAAGCAGTCAACATGACATTCATCCCAAAGGCTGGAAGAAAGGATTTCTGCCCTCAGAGGAAGGCTACATTAGTCCCTGACAATTCCGACATTCCAGCTTTCTATTTCCCACAGTTTCCCTAACTCCTCCTTGAGACCGTTGATGATTTTTGTCCTGTACAACCTTACAGTTAAAAGATAACATGCAGCCACCACCACCACCAATTGATTTCACACCGCCTTAAAGAACAACCCTTGAACCCTCCCTCATGGCCCATAATGCCCGCAAGAAACACTTTTCAGACAGGTATTTGCAGGAGAACTTCTAATGTGCCTCTCCTGAGCCTGGTGACTATCAGCCCTCTGGGATATCAGAGACCCAGGGTGCCTGGGAGGCTTCCGCTGGCCCCCTCCAAACCACTCTCTGAGGCCTGAGAGAGGCGGTCCAGTGCCTAGCGTCCTTTTCTTGGGTTTCGGGCTCCTTGTGAGTGATGTCTGCATCTGGCTGCAAATTAAAACAACTGTCTGCATTGCATTCGGGCCGTCTGTCAAAACACAGCCCAGCCCTCAGCAGCTGGGAAAAGGGGCCCTGAATGGGAGCAGTGTCTCCAGCAACAAAGCCCACTTTCACGCCAAGTGCCACGGAGATAGTGAAACCCTGTTCTTCTCCAAACATGAAACCAATAGCACAACTATTTTTCCTGTTTCCTGGGCCCTCCTGGTGATTTTTTTTTTTTTTTTTTTTAAATGCAGGGAGTGGAAGGAGAAAGGGAAAGGGGAACTGAGGGGGGGGGGGGGGGGGGGGGGGGGTGGTCTAAAACTTGAATTACTCTCTCCTCTAAGATGTAATAGCCACATACAAACCAGAGGAAAGAAATGTCACAGTGACCGGGAGGAGACCCTCAAAGTCAGATGTTCCCAGGAGCCTTCTCTGTCTCTTATATTATTGTGCTTCTATATTCATTTGTCAGCCAATATTCATTGATCATGTCCTCTATCCAGGCCAGTGCTAGGCACTTCAGAATAAAAACAACAACAGTATTAAAACACAACTAGCACCTTCAAGTTGCAAACAGGCAAGCAATAAAAAGAAGAAAGCGATACATGTTCTAAGAGAAGTATTCAAAGAGGGCTGAGGGAATTCAGAGCAAGGAGAAAACACTGCCTGCATCTGTGCTGCCCAATACAATAGCCACTAGCTTCATGTGGCTATTGAGTTTGAAATGTAGCTAGGACAAATTAAGATGTACTGTAAGTCTACAATACACACTGGATTTGGAAGATTTACTGAGGAAAAGAAAGAAGGGAAAAAATTACATCAATAATTTTTTATTGACATGTTAGATATTTTGCCTATCTTGAGTTAAATGTCTTAATAATTTCACCTGTTCTTCTTCCTTTTTGAAATGTGGCTGCTAGAAAAGTTAACATTACACATGTAGTTCATGCCTGTGGTTAGAATTTTATTTCTATCTGACAGTGCTGCCCTAACTGGAGTATACACAGTTTGTGTCTGGGCCTTAAAAAGTGAAGAATATTTAGACAGATGAAGAGCATTCCAGGTAGAAAGAACCATATAAGCAGACATTGGAAAGCACCTTCAGACACCTTTGGTGAGGGCAAGGGAGGGATGGTTCAGATCTGGATATGTGGGTCTGGGTGACCATGGGAAGAACTGCAAAGAACACAGAGCTGGAATATGTAATGCCTCCGAGCCTTCTAGCCTTGGCCAAAACAACGTCCTCCATGAGGCAGGCCTGGGGCTCTCAAGGAGCAATGGCCCTCAGTGTATGGTTCTCAAACCCGCACCATTGGTGTCACCTGTGACATTACTGAACATGAAAATCCAGGGTCCACTAAATCAGAAACACTGGGGAAAGGGCCCAGGAAACAGGTCTTAACAACTCTCCAGCCGATTCTTACGCAGGTCAACCACTGATATACATGACTCCAGCTCCCCGAGTGGGTCTTTTTACATGTTAGGTCCTGGGGCCAGGAAGAAACAGAATATCACTCTTCCTTGGGGCTATGGGAGAAATTAGAGGGATTTTAGGGGTGTAGGGGAAGGCAACAGTACTCTAGGGACTACTTTATGCCCAGTGAGAAATTGGTTCTAATCATTCTGCGACTATGAAGTCCATAAAGGACCAAGTTCAAACCTCTGCAGTCAGGAGCCACTTCACTGTGCACCCCAGTGGTAGTCCGGCACTTGCTCTAGGGCTGGGTGGGGTGGGCAGGGAGATGTCTTCAGAAGCTCAAGAAGGAAAGGGAGCTTTCTCCTGGAGAGTGTCCACCATGTCGAGCGCCCTCTGTCGGGGCTGACTCAGAGTTTAATGGGACACTGTATGACACTCTAATTAGCATTTGTTTATTATTATTGCATTTTAATTATGCCTGAGGCTCCCTGGCCCCCTCCACTCTGAGTGTTGGGATCTGGGGGTGGCTGGGCTGGCAGGTGAGTGTGACGATAGTAATTATACAATGGGAGGGTGCCCTTCTCCTGTCCCCCTATGGCCTTCTCCCTGGGACCGGTGGTACTGCTTCAAACTGGAGTCCACCCTCATGCTCGACATTCTTTTCTGCTTGATCTTATGGCTTGTAATTATGCCTTTAATGAATATAACTGTTCTGTTAAGTCATTTACTTAAGAAATACTCTTAATTAAAGGTGACTCACACTGTGTTCTTGGCTCTCCTGGTCCCAGGGCCCCACGTCTCTGGTGTCTTCCTTGGCCTGATTCAGCGGGGCTGAAGATACATGTGGGAAGGACTTGGCAGGGGGTACAGAGTGTGGGGGCAGTTTTCTTTCCCCGACCAACTTTCTTACTTCAGCACACGAGTAGCCCACAGAGTGTCAGGCCTAGTACAGCCAGACACATTATCAGATAATTAGAGGCAGTGGGGACAAGTCACTGACGGAAGCCGCTGGACCCAGTCTTTTTCCTGAAGGCCTGGAAAAGCATGGCAGATGTGTAGTGTTTGGACCATCCAAGGTAAGGCCAGGAAGGCCTCAGAGGCCCTGAGAGTGAGTCATCCTGGAGAGAGCCCCTGGGCAGTTACTCCCGTCAGGAGCAAGACGACACATCATCCTTTCCACGGAGGAGTTTCCCAATGGTAGGCACAAGAACAAGCGCCCTTTGCCAAGTGAGCTCTGGAACAGAGAATCAGCGCTGCACCTCTGCCACCCTCTATGGACACCCTGGAAGGACCCACACGGTTCTGAGCACTTATATGGCTCTTATGGAGAAACGCCTGAGGTGAAAGCAGAAAACCTCACATGATTCTGACAGTGGATCATGCCAGAGGCCCATTTAGTCCTTAAACATCTACTGAGCACTTACATTGTGCTCAACCCTCTGTTAGGCATCAGGGCTACATTCTCTCCCCTCTTGGAGACCATGGTTCAGTTGAGAACAAAACCAAGGAAACAGATAATCTCAATATGGTGGGACAGATGCCACAATAGAAGGAGAACCAGGACCGTCATGGCTCAGAGGACAGAGAGTGGCAGCTCGCCTCAGGGGGCTCGGCAAGAGCACTCAGTGTTCAAGCGACCTGCAGGATTCCTTTGCAATCATGCAAGAGAGACACAGAGGGATGAAAGGAACAGGGGAAAATTGTTCCCCAGGCTGGTGGGCCCCTCCGAGATTGAGAATTTAATCCCCTTCCTCCCTGGAATCTGCTTTCGCCTCTGCCAGATGGTACACCTGTCCTCACACGTGTCCCCTGTTGCTGACACAAGGGAAGAAACAGAGGCCTTCTCAGTGGCTGGGAGCCAGGTGGCAGGGGTGGGAGGTGGCACAGATGCCCGAATGGAGCACCAGTTGGCCTCATCAACAGCCTCCTGGTCCCCAGGGCTCAGGGCAGAGCACACAGCAGCTGAAGCTGATGGAGCTGGCTCCCTGGGCCTCTCTCCTCTCCTTTGTACGTCCTCTTGGTGGTCCCTCCCTGCAGGCCCACCCCTTCACCCCTTCAGGTTTGTAGGGTCTCAGAGCCACTTTATTCTCTTTTCCCCAATCCAAACCTGTTTTCAAGAAAAGATCTGACACTCATTTACACACACAGCTGATGGTGGATTGAAGAGAAACCCCCGCTGGGGCTGCTTTATGGACAGAGATCAATAACGCAGTCACAGCAATCCTGGCAGAGGGTTTTGGCATTTTCGAAACGCTTTCACACACATTATCTCATTTGATCTGTGCAACTCCCCAGAGAGGAAGAGAGGACAGGTATTTTTATGTGTTATGATTTCCACTGGATCCACCCGGAAATTAAGGCCCCCGAAGGGCACTTAAGTCCTCACCTGCAGTGAGTGGCAAAGTGGCCAAGTGGAGGAGAACTCTCTACAGCCCATGATGGGACCGACCGTTTGCTCTTCTCAGTATACCGCAAGGGCTCTTTCTGAGGGATGAGGAAGGAGAAGGTGGCCCAGGAGTCCACAGTGAGATCCGAGGCAAGAGCCGAGCAGGGATCAGGAGGCTTGAAGCAACCTGAGGGCAGGTGAGGCTTCTGCTTCTCTTCACCCTACAGCTCCTAGTACCCAGTAGCTGTTAACTGATGGAATAAATAGGTTGGTGGAGTTTTTCTTCTTCACAGGCTTGCACCAAATCTTGTAAGCCCTTCTGTAAATGGGTGCAATTAACACGGAGATGTTGATTTTCTGTGAGTTTTCTGCCTGGCAGCCTAGTGTGCTATCCTTCCCTTGACACTCATTCAGAGTCCTCACAGGGAGAGAAATGTGGGCCAATGTTTGGGGAGGTCTAGCCCTGCCCCTGCCCCTGACCTGATTTTTCTCAGGCATAGAAGCCAAGGTAGACCCTCTGGGGAAAGTCCAAGCCCCCTCCCTCCTGACATGCCTCTTCCTCCATCCCCTTTGGCTCAGCAAGTCTCCAGTGAAAAATTCCCACACTCTTTCTATCCTTTAGCAGGAAACAGCTGATGTCTACTGGATGCCTGAAGCAACACCTTAATCTCAATCTCCCCTGCTAGGAGCAGGTGAGGGGGGCAGCAAGGAAATCATGTCCTTTTGGATCTGCTGCCTAAGGTTCTGGGGGAAGTGATGGGCACTGAGGTCTCCTGACAGCTGGCAGGCTCCTGGCTGGCCCCACCTTGCCCTGAGCTGGGCAGTGGACCGAGCTTGTTGAATGGATTGAAGCAGCAGGAACAATAATAACAACAGCTGCATGTATCCAGTATTTACTGCATGCCAGGCATGTCACACAGATTACCTCATTGAATCCTTACACCAACCTTTCCAGGGAGGTACTCTTAGTCCCATTTTACCTATCAGAAAACTGAGTCTCAAGTAACACACGTAAGGTCATATACTTTGTAGGGTAACATAAACAAAATTGGAGTCTAAATTTGTCTAATTCCCACACCGACGCAGCGGGGTCCAGACAGACAGAGGCAAAGACTATAGAGGGAAGGCCCATTCTCCTGGAGCTGCCCCGAAAGCAGCCGCTGGGGCCATCCTTCTTCCTAGAAAGAACATCTTTCTGCTTCCTAGGCAAGCTGCTGGACGCTGCAATTATGTTCACCCGCCTGACCACTGCAAGTCTCTTAGCTCATTTTACTCCCCTCTGTTTTCTAACAATGATTCAGCTGGGTGAATCAGGAGCCCGACAGCAAGAGAGGTGATACCAGAAGGCGAAGAGGGACATAGACTGGGGAGGGGGAAAGATTCCCTACTGGATTTTTTTTTTTTTTTTAAGTGAAAAAGTCTTGTTCTGTCATTCAGGTGGGAGTAAAGTGGTGCAATCACACAGTTCACTGCAGTCTCCACCTCCCCGGCTCAACGGATTCTCTTGCCTCAGCCCTCCTGAGTAGCTGGGACTACAGGTGTGTGCCACCACACGTGGCTAATTAATTTTTTTTTTTTTTTTTTTTTGGAGAGACAGAGTCTCCCTATGTTTCCCAGGCTAATCACAAACTCCTGGGCTCAAGGGCTCTCCTGCCTCTTCCTCTTAAAATGTTGGAATTACAGGCATGAGTCATTACACCCGGCTGGACTTCTTTTTTTAAGCTTACTAGGACCAGAACAATAAGGGAAGAGGCTGTGAGCAGGCTCCACATTTTCCATCTGAGGCTCCTACAAAATATCACCGAGCCCTCTGTTAGCACAGCTTGGGTAGTGGCCACAGGAGAGTTTTCTGTCCCGGTCTTGCCAGTGATCAGCTGTGTGGCCATGAGCACTCCGGTTATGCTTCAAGTCCTCATTTCCTTATTTTGAAATAAAGACAATACCTGCCCCACCATTCTCTGGGGCTCCTCAGGAAGCAGAACGCCCCTGAGCCCACACTTTCAGCTTAGGTTTTTCCTATGAATCAGCTTCACAGTAATTAACGTGAAGAACTCGTTATTGTTTGTTCTCAGTGTTAGATCCATTTCTTTAAAAATCAATAGTCATGCATCCAGATCCCCTTAAATTCTCATAAAGTAAATACCAACCTTGCCTCCTGCCTGTCCTCTGGGCTGTGAAACTCACATGATCAACATCATTAAGAAAAATGAGGCACAAGAACCCCAGAAAACCAGCTGGAGTTTCCGGAGACTATGATTGCAACTAAAGCAACACACAACCTTCTGACCAGAAGCTGACCCCGGGGCTGTCTCCTAAGAACTCCTGACTATCTGGAGACCTGAGGGCGGAGTGCAGTTCAAAGAGAAAATCTATTTTTAATGACTTGGGGGAGAAGAGTAGAGTGGTTGAGTAATTCGGAGTAATTAAACCTATCTATCACTCAGAGAGAGGAGTCCAAAGTTGGTTGAACTTTTCAATGACATTTTTTTTCTCCTCATTCATAAAAACTCAGTAGAGGTCCTGCAGGAGTCAAAGGGGAGAGAACAATACGAAAAGAAACTTCTGGCCCCATACAGTGGAATTAAACCCTTGGATGAGTGCTGGGGCAGTGACTGTTCCTGAAACCTGTTTTCAGGTAGAGGCCATGTTTTGTACTGGTTTTGCACTTTGAAAGGGACAGTCCTCAGTTTCAAATTCAGCTTCTATGCTTATCAGCCGTATGACGCTAAGTAAGATGTTGGACTTTCTTGAGCTTTAGTTTCCTTCTCTGTAAAATGGTGACAACATTGATATCAATTTCACAAGGTTGTTCTGAGGCCTACGTGACGTCGGTACATACAGACTTGCACACAGCTGGTGCTCAATAGTGGTAGTTACCATGCTTAGTCTCTAGATGCAGACCCCACTGAAGGTGGCAGTGTTTGCATGGAAAAGCTGCAGAGGGCCCTGGCTTTGCGCTTCTATGATGGGTGACCTTACACAAGCCACCAAGCTTCTTTGAGCTGAGACTGCTTATCTATGACATGGGGAGAATTATGTCTGCCCTTTGCATGAAGAGCCATCCAGCCCCTGGAACTGCCGTCTTTATTGAATAATCCCAATGTTGGAAGTCTGCTGAAACTCAGGATCCTTGGCTGAAAGAAGTCAAATTTAGCTTAGCTTGCTAAGGATAAAGGTAAAACTTGGGCAAGGTAAAACTACAAAGAGGGTAGAAAATCTTATGGGCAAGGCAGATATTCTAAACACCACACCATATTTTATCAGAGAAGACTCTGTGCCAGAAATACTAGGGAGGTAGAAGTAGGACACTTTCTAGGAAGTTCTGGCTTTTGGAAGGACCTACAAAAAAACAGAGATGCTGATACTATGTTGTCTCCATGACAACAGTGGACTTATTCAGTTAGAAAAAGCAGCTGGGATAGGAAATGGGAGATGAGGAGGATTTGGGAACTGGGGCCTAAGAAATAACTAAAACAGACCTCTCATCTGGGGACCAGATGTCTGGGATTAGCCAGGTCCTACAAAGCTCCTTATAGGGCCCACATTGACTGCCCTACCCCAGGAGGGGGAAAGGTGATGATGGCATGGGGTGGGGTGCCAAGGCAGGGATGCCCCTTACCCATTCATTCCTACTTATCCATTCCACAATGGTTGTTTGCCCAGACATTGTTCCAGTGAGGCCCCTGGACACATAGAGCCCGAATCTAGCCTTACCACAGAGCTTGACTTCATCCAAGAACTGGGCATCTGCCTAACAGGCCCCCACCTCAGGGCCTTGCCCATTTGATTTCTACTTCCCCTGCCTTCCAGTCTCTAAGAGAGCATGAAAGAAGGGGTTTGGAACTCGAGTTAATCCCAAATGCTCTCTCTCTCTATCTTTTTTTTTTTTTTTTTTTTGAGATGCGGTTTTGCTCTCTTGCCCAGTCTGGAGTGCAGTGGTATGATCTTGGCTCATTGCAGCCTCAGGCTCCCAGGTTCATGCAGTCCTCCCACCTCAGCCTCCTGAGTAGCTGAGACTAAAGGCATGTCATGTGCCACCACGCCTGGCTAATTGTTTAAATTTTTTATAGAGATGGGGTCTTGCCATGTGGCTCAGGCTGGTCTTGAACCCGTGGGCTCAAGCGATCTGCCCGCCAGCGCCTCTCAAAGTGTTGGAATTACGGGTGTGAGCCACTGTGCCCAGCCCCAAATGCATTTTTAAATCTAAAGTGCCTATGGCCTTTTTAAGCAGAGAAGGTGAGGTTTGGAGTGGAAATCATCAGGGGAAGGAGCCCAAGAAGAAACTGGTCAGACAGCTGGGGTAAGAGCATCTTTGCTGTTGTTGAATAGAAGGTCGAAGCCACCTTTAGAGTTGTCTGAGATGAGGATTCAGAATTTATGTTTGGGAGAATCCTTTTATAATAGGGAAAGTGGGGCCTTTAGGACATCACTGCTCCTGAAAGAGACCATAAAAATTAGCTCCCTTTGGCAAAGTCCCTGGCACTGCCTCCCAACAGAGCTCCAGTTTTTGCCTCTTGGTCCCCAGCAACACTTCCTGCTCTGCTGTCGGCATTTGTGGTTATTGATAACACATGTGGGTTCTTAGGGACTCCTTATTTTCTAATCTTCCATCCTTGACACTTCCCTTAGAATCTGTTTTCCCATTTATGAAGGAACCCCACGTTGATGTTCCCAGGTCATCTTTACACAGGGAGGACAGTGTCATCAAATGGTATGACATAGAACCAGATTTGGCGAAGCCTGACTGCCCAAAGCCTTCTTCACTGCACCAGGGCAACAGCTGTATACACAAGGAAGCAGGGAGCTAGCTCAGCATTATCCATAGGCGCCGGAACTGAGACCAGCCTCTGCCTCTCTGCCTGAACTGTTGTATGACTCTGAGTAGGTAAGAAGCCACTGGAACCTCATGCTGTAAAACAGAATTTTGGTTTTCAGCAGACACCATGGAATGCATCTTCTCCACTGTCTCTCAGCTTTCCTTTCTAACCATCCAAAACTTGGGCATCTTGTCCTCTCTGACACATCAGACCCCCTGATAGTATTCTCTCTGACTTTTCTTGGTATGCTGAGTGACTGGTTCCCTTGGGCGGAACTATAGAGAATTATCTTGTCCATCACAGCTTCCTAGGATGCAGTGAGTGAATAGATGAGTGTGTGTGTATGTGTGTGAAAGAGAGAGAGAGTGAGAGAGGGAAGGAGGGATAGAGGGAGGGGGAGGGAGATGGAGGATAAGAATATGTGTTAAATCTCTGCCTAAGTCTCCTATACTTAATTGGAACATTTTAATTTCCGTTCTGTATAGAGCTCATTTATTCATTCCTGCCATTCATGCATTCAACCCTGGCAAGGTGATGATATGAGAGGCAGGAAAGCTCCTAGGCTTTGCTGGATTCCATGCCTCTGTGTTGCTTTGGGAGGGAAGCTTTATAGCCTGCTCAATTGGACCAAGACCATTCCATGGAGGCAGCAATGGCCACATGGCCTCAGTGCTTTGTACCCAGGGGTTAGTCAGTGTGGGTTGATTGGCATGGTCTTGTGAATTTGCATTCTGGTATATTCGATTTATCACCAAGTAGACCTGAATGTGGTTGAAATACATCTGGCACATATACTTTGTGCATTTGCTTGTTTATTCATTCATTTACTCAATCATTAGTCTATCCACTATGAGTTCAACCATCCATTCATCCGTCCATCCATCCACCAGACTAGCTATATATATAAGTTATATAAAACTTGTCTGCAGCTGAAGAAGAAACTGAGGCACAAGAGTCTCAGTGAAGTTGTTTAAAGTCATGTGATCAGTAAGTTGTACAGCTGGGACTCACACTCAGGCAGGCTGGCTACAGAGCCCATGTTCTCAACTTTGACACCATACTGCCTCTGAGACATGAAGGATGGCATGGGTTAGAAAATGCTAAGCCCTGTGCCTTGCTTATAGCTGATACTTATTATTAACAAATATGTATTAAACACCTAAAATAAAGTCTGTGTAGAAATAAAGTTCACAGAATGAACAGATATGACCTTGATCCCAAAGTACTCATAGTGTTGTCAGGAAGACAGACAAACCTCCCAAACTATAATGAAATATTGGCAATATGATTGAGACATGGTAAAAGCTATTGGAGCAAAAGAGAAGTACAAATCAGGGAAGGCTTTCAAGAGCAGTGTTTTGTACCGATAATTTCAGCTAAAGAAACACAACAATGAAAATAAAATCTAAAACAACAAGAAAACTCTGCCTATCTCATGAAGTTTATAGCCCAAACACCTCAGTGTGACATTTCAGCCTTCTAAATTCTGTTCCTCACTCAGGCTGACGTTTCCACTCCCGACCCCTTTGGTCAGTGTTAACTGCCAGCCTGGCCTTCCCTCATGCTTTGTGCAGTCCTGCCTGCATGCCTTTGCTCATACATTCCCGCTAATCCAAATGTGCTCCCTTCTCCTGCTCATGTGCAAACCCCTGGGCCCTCCCTCCTCCAGGAAGCCTTCCTTGATCAACCTTTGTTACTTCTCTCTCTGAACCGAGAATCTGACTACCTGCCCAATTGGCATGACTCTAATGCACTTTTTATACTCTTCTTAGGTAGGTATCTTTTTAGATTACTTATAGGACTCTGCTTTTTATTTCTTCTCATGAGATATCTCTGTATGCTCCCACTTCAGTTTCTTGTACAAAATAGGTCTATAAATACCTGCTGAGAAGCTAATTATACTTGCCCAATGATCCAGGTTTTATTTTAAGCTCCTTAATCAAATGCACTATGCTAAGGTTCTCTAGGTGTGGTTGAGGCCCCCTGGTATTCTGCGAGGATCCATTAGGTGACTTGAGGGCTTTTAAAATTTTTTAATAGTCAATGTTTATAACACAGCAGAGGCTTTTGGTGTCATGGAAAGGACATAGCTCTTAAGGTCAGAAGAACGTGGCTCAGCCTCACCACATACTCAACTGTACCAGGCAAGTCCCTTAACCAATCTGGGCCTCAGTTTTCACATTTGTTAAATATTACTGGATGTTAAAATTAAGCATCCATGAAGACACCGTGATATAATAATGCTGTGTTCTAAGGTAAAGTGGGAGACTGCCATACAATTTTTCAGAGTAGATTCTCAAGATCCAAGTTCATGATTCTTCCGCTTCTGACCCTGGGTCCCCGACTCAGATGAATGGAAAAAAATGGATCAAAGGGGCCGGGCGCAGTGGCTCATGCCTATAATCTCAGAACTTTGGGAGGCCGAGCCGGGCAGGATCATTTGAGGTCAGGAGTTCGAGACCAGCCTGGCCAATATGGCGAAACCTGTCTCTACAAAAATACAAAAATTAGCCGGGCATGGTGGTGCATACCTGTGGTCTCAGCTACTCAGGACGCTGAGGCAGGATAATAGCTTGAACCTGGGAGGTGGAGGTTGCAGTGAGCCGGGATCACACTACTACACTCCAGCCTAGATGACAGAGCAAGACTCTGTCTCAAATAAAAAAGGGTTGAAGGAATAAAAAAGAAGAGATTGTGTGAGTTTTTTGGAGGGAGCCCTTGGAAGGCTGAAATCTAACCACCCTTCAACAGGACCACCTGGAAGTGAATAGGAAGATGCAGGAGGAAACCCAGAAGGTAGACTGGTGAGCCCGCAGGAGGCACAGCAAAGCAGCAACTTGGGAGGTCACTGCTCCCACCGCACCCCCACAACGGTGGCAGGCTAAGGATGGGCAAGTACTTCCCTTGCAGCAGACGTGAACACCTTAGGAGGGAGGGCTGGCCTGGAGCATTTTACAACTCGTCCAAAAGACCCCCTGGAGGTGGCGCTAGGACCCCACTGTGAACATCTGTATGGAGAGAACTGGAAAATCAGAGCCGAGAGGACAGTGTCCGGTCAAGAGAAAGCACCACCCACTTGATGAGAGCTGCAGCCATGGAATGGTTCAGGAGGAGGTAGTTTTGAGGGCCCAGGAAGAACCCAGCCCTGTAAGAGTCAGAAATATCCACCGGGCCTGAGAACAGAGGCTATCTGCTGCCAATTCCAGTTCATGTGAGAAAGAACCCCTCTGACACCTCTCCTTTCTACAAAGTGGATCCACTTAAGGGAAAGCAAACAACGGAAAAGAGAGAGAGAAGTAACTGGAGACCGTGCAGCAGGCTCAGGCAAGGGGAGGAAAAAAATCTGCACGTCAGTCCACAGTTTAAGTCTGGTCTGGAACTGGACATTATCATTCCGATTTGAGGCTGTGTTTGAGACTGGAGTGACAAAAGGACTTTCATTATCTACAAGTATGCAGAGAAGCTATGCCACCTGCCTGAGATCCAGGCAAAACTTTAGTCATGATAAACATCTTGCAGAGACAGTGGGAGACAGCAGAAAGCTGCCTTGTGATGGTATCTCCCAGCACGTGGGTTGGGCGCGATAATGTTAAGGACTGCTGTTCCTCACTAGCATATTGTCATGAGGGTCACAAAAAGTGAGAGTTTCAGCACCGCATTGTTCACTATCAGGCTTATTGGGTACAGATGGATAACTTACTGATAAAATTGTTTAAAAAAAGAAAACTGCCGACACCAACCCTCAGATGGTTCAGCAGACCATTTTTCCTGAAATCCTGGTGTCCTTCCAGGGAGTGACTAGGTCAGGCAGTCTCTTTTGCAACGAAACTGGCCAGAAGAATTTGAGAACAGCCACACAGGGAAGCCCCTTGACCCACTGGCCACCCTCTCCCAGGAGATGCAAGTGTGATAGTTAAATGTGACAACTGAAGCTGGTCTGCTGAAGATAAGGCTGCAGTCAGGAACTGACTCTGGGTTAGTAGCCCTCTCTGGGTGCTTCTGCCTCCCCCACCCCAGGGTCTTGTCCTGCCTGGGCAGTCAATGGGGATTAGCACTTTGCAGCCTCCCCTCACCTGGAGGTTAGTGTGGGGATTGTTCAAATCTACCTTCCTCACAGCTTTCTATTCCTGACCTCCCTATATGGCTGCCTCAAATGTAACCAATGTCATCGAGCTTCTGGGGGTCACAGGAGTGGGAGGAACTTGGGGGAGATAGAAGAGAGACAAAGATATATATATATATATATATATATATTTTTTCTTTTTTTTAAACAGGTGCTTAGGAAATTAATTGGAGCAAATAATCACTGAGCTGTCTGAGTCTCTATTTTATTTGGTGCATGCCGGGTCTGGTGGAAAAAAAGCGGAATTTTAAATAATTTTGGAGTTATAACTGATGTAATTAGGTGCTCAGTGAACACTTAGCATCGAGCTGTGCTTATTAAAATTACTGTTTTAATCAGAACATTGCTGGAGAATCATTAATAATACAATGGCTTGATTCCCTGGAACTCTAATTAGACCTGGACTTTTAACCACCTGAGCGTAATCTGGCTCCGTCTGGATACACACCACGGGTGATGCATTATCATTCTAGGGCATGTGGGGATGGGGCATCAATACTGCTATTTAGTGACTGCCTGAATGCTTTTTTTTTTTTAGAGCAGGAGAGTGTGCTGAGGCGGCACAGGAGTATGAGGCTGAAAGGTGAAAGTGGAGGAGGTCAGCCAGGGGCTCAGGATTGGAGGTCTCCAGGAAGAAGTGGCAGGAGATACGTTCCCTGATGCCACCGGCCAGGCATGCCATATACATTGTTGTCTAGGAGAGCGACAAAGCCACCATATCACAGACCCAGCGAAAGGTCTCCGGATGCTCTGTCCGCAAACAGGCCTGTCCCTGATCCAAAGCAAACACACCTTCAGGGAGGGGTGAAGCTCTAGTCCCTCCAAAGCCCCTGAACACAAGAAATCGAATCAATCCTTCACTAAGTGATAAGGAGAGGTGAGTCTGGTGAAGGGCTAGGGCCACTTCTTCCTCTTCCTGTCCAGCACTTTATGTCACCACAGAAAGAGACCATGAGATTGGCTGGGTTTCTCCAGAACTTTGTTTTTCTTTCTTATTTTATTTTATTTTTATCTTATTTTATTTTATTGAGACAGTGTCTTGCTCTGTCACCCAGGCTAGAGTGCAGTGACGCAGTCTCAGCTCACTGCAGCCTCCGCCTCCTGTGTTCAAGCAATTCTCCTGCCTCAGCCTTCCAAGCAGCTAGGAATACAAGCATGCACCACCATGCCCGGCTAATTTAATGTTTGTATTTTTAGTGGAGATGAGGTTTCACCATGTTGGCCGGGCTGGTGTCGAACTCCTGATCTCAAGTGATCCACCTGCCTCGGCCTCCCAAAGTGCTGGGATTACAGGCATGAGTCACTGTGCCTGGCCTCTGGAGCTTTCTAATCCTTAGGGACATTTCTTTGGGTAATGAGGTCCAGAACAGGAGGGAAGTGAGTGGATGGATTTGTGTCCCCTGAGACGATTGGCTGAGCTGGCTTTTGGGGACGGGGTCACTGGCCCAGTTCCTAGCTGTAAGCATGGGGCTTTGGTGTCTCTGCACCTTTGGCTGGTGACTCAGTGTGTCAACAATACTGATTTAGCCCCAGCTGGGTGCAGAGTTTTCTGATGGATGTCACAAGGGTGGCCAAAAGCAAAGGAAATGAAAACATGCTCTCTGCCCTCCTAGAGCTTGCTAACTAGTTGGAAGGACATAACAAAGATGTGAAAAAAAGATTTAGGACTCTTAAAAGGCAGATACTGAGATGTGAAAATTAAGCTGCAGCCAGACAAGGGCATGTGGAGTTAAGTGGTGATTAGAGTGGGGTGGGATTCATCAGGGAGGGGGTGAAGCTTTCTGAAGACAGACTGGAGGCCAGGCTTCATCTTTGACACACGGGGAGGGGCAGACAGCACTCTCTGGGTTCTTCATTAAGCATTCCTCTGGCTGCTACTACAGGCCCTGAGACAAGAACATTGAACTCTCTGAGACTCCCTTTCAGAACTACCACTTGCCAGTGCGGTATTTTGGTGTGATTAGAAAGAAGTGCCCCCTCTAGGCACATGGCTTGGTAAGATGAATGAGGACTTTGTTTCAGCCCCTACTTGCCCCTCAGCCAGGTGCCTTTATGTGGTGCATTTCCTGAGCCATCATTTCAGCCTTGATGCCCAAGTTCCTAGGGAAGTAGGGAGTTGAAATGTAGCTGGTGGGTCTCCCAGAGTTCTGGCCTGGCGGACCCAGAGATAGAATATTTTTAAGTACTAAATATTGTGGCCCTCTTCTAATGCCTGTGAGGGGAGGTCAGAGGGTGCAGAGAGATGGGAATCACCTTTGGGTCTGAGAGCAGGCAAAGCTCCATGGAGGCAAGACTTGAAAAGGGGCAGGGTGAAAAGTGGCCTGGGCATGAAAACGCCATAAGCCAAAGCAGACAGAATGAGATTTGGGTGTGTTCGGGGGACAGTGAAGGACACAATATGGGATGTCACCCATGTAGATTTCCTTTGTTACTCATTCCTTAGGAGTAGACACTTAATAACTGAAAAAGTAAAACAAATCTAAGCCTCCCTCAAGGATGAAGAGCCCCATGGAAGAATTTCTCTGTAAACCAATGCTTCTAGGAAGGAGATTTCCATCCCCAGGGAAACATAAGTAAGGTCCACTATGACTCAGAGCTAGACTGAAGAATCCTCTCTGGCTCCGAGAATGTCTTAGGGGAGGGGGCCTGGTCAATCTCTATCCCTTTCCAGATTTCCTAAAACCCTCTCACCCCGGGAGGATTTATACACCAGGGAAGGTCAGATGTGAGGCAAGAATGGTCTCTGTGTTTTAGAAACAGATGGTTAGGTAGGTTTCCACTCAAGAATTCTCATGCTTCTGAAAAAAGAATACTGATATGGTTTGGCTCTGTGTCCCCACCCATACCTCACCTTGAATTGTAATCAAGGGCAGGACCAGGTAGAGGTAATTGAATCATACGGGCAGTTTCCCTCATGCTGTTCTCATAATAATGAGTGGGTTCTCATGAGAACTGATGGTTTTATAAGCATCTGGCATTCCCCCTGCTGGCACTCATTTTCTCTCCTGCCGCCCCGTGAAGAGGTGCCTTCCACCATGATTGTAAGTTTCCTGAGGCCTCCCCAGTCATGCGGAACTGTGAGTCAATTAAACCTCCTTTCTTTATAAATTACCCAGTCTAGAGCATTTCTTTGTAGCAGCATGAGAACAGACTAATACAAATACCATGAATGGTAGCCCCCGACACACACACATATGTACCCCATTACTCCACAAACCCATACCCATACTCACATACACACACTCATGAACACAAACACACATCCATACCACACACTCACAGTGCATACCACCAATACAGTGACACCATGCACGAACTTCACACATGCTCACACCACAGCTCATATGGATACTCCACACACACATTCGTGTCCCTCACAGTCATGGAGAGGCAGGCCCACCACACTCATCTCCCCTCACACCCCCACCTGCACACAATTGTGAGAAGAAAAGAGCCATCAGGAGCTGTCTCCCTCTGGCTGGTAGTGAAAAAAGATTAGGGCTGCCCAAGATTAAACAGGAGAGTTAAAAATGACAAACAGACTTCTAAACAGGATTAGAGTCTTAATGAAAACCATAATGAATGGAAGAGCCATGCAGATATCACCCATAAACGGCCATAAATATCAGACCAACAGATGAGATCCTAGATACTGCAGTTTGGAACCCCATCAAATTACTTCTATTATAATTTGTCAATAAATAACCAGGCCCAGCCTCATATTTAAGGTCCTATCATGCTTTGGAGAATAGGCTCCGAGGCCAGACAGACCCTGGTTTGCATTCTGTTTTTGCCTCTAACTGGCTGGGTTTTCTTAGCCATGTTAGTCTATTTCTTCATCTTTATCCATAAAAACTTCTTCATCTACAAAATGTGGATGATTATCTCCCTAATAGGAATGTTGTGAAGATTAAATTAAGTCCTGGACAGCTATAATAATAATTTATAATAATATTAACACTTTATTATTATGATGATTGTTAAATTTCACTATCTCTTGTTCCCTCTTCCACGCCCCTTTCAGCTTCCTAGGCTTAAGGAAGTTTCCTAGGGTGAAGGAAAGCCCACGAGATGCACCCATTGGATGATGAGACCAGTAGGAAAATAAGGAAAAAAGGAGAAGGGAGATAGAAGGAATAGGAAAGAGTAGGAGAACACGGCAGGGGGAAGAAAACAGGGAGAAGGGAAGAGGAACAGAGAATAAGGATGGCAGGGCCCTCAGATGCACACATTGACGTCACCCATGGTGCAGTGTCCACTTCCTTTTGAGTGGTGGTTGGCAGGAGAAGGAGAGGTGCTGGAGTAGCCATAAAATTAGGACATGATCTTCCCAAGATTTTAAATATAAGAGCTTTAATGAGATAATTAACATATCATAAAATTCACCAACCTAGATTGCACAATTCAATGGTGTTTTGAATATTCAGGAACCATACAACTATTAGCGCAATCCGTTTAGAATACTTTCATTATCCCCCAGAAGAAACCCCATACCCATTAGTAGTCACTCCCATTCCCTCCTGTCTGCTCCAGTCCCAGGCAACACCAATCGACTTTCTGTCTGTAAGGATTCGCCTATTCTGGGCATTTCACAGCAATGGAATCATACAATACATGATCCTTTGTGACTAGCTTCTTGACTTGGCATAATGTTTTCAAGGTTCATCCATATTGTAGCCTATATTAGTAGCTTCCTAAATTTCTTAGTTCAGAGCAAGAAGGTGAAAGAGCTTAATATGCTCCCACACAAGCAAGTATCATGATGGAAACTGTCCAACTGTTCACCCCAAGAAATCCCACTGATCCAGTTTAGTTATCAATATACAGACTTAAGAGATGGGGAAGCTGGATTCTTTCATTTTTACCATCCGGGAAACCGAAGCACAGTGAAATGATATTTTCGAGTGAGGGCCTTTTGCACCCTCCATACACCTCTCATGAAAAAAGAAAATGAAATAGCTCCAGTGTAAGAGTCTCTTGTCTATGGTTTTTATGATTTAGATTTAATGTTAAGAGACAAATAAGGGCCTCCTGGTAGTCTGTCCGTAAGTCTCTCTCTTACCTCTTAAAAGTGACAATTCCCAGTTCGATTTTTACAATGTAAAAGAATGACTCTCCTCTAATGGTTATCTGTCATTGTTTGTGTTTAAAGTAATTTTATATGTTAAGACTGTAGCCTTAGGATACAGGAAAGCAGGAAGCAGTACCCCTGGGCCAAATGCAGTTCCTGAGGTTGGAGGAGCTTCTAATCTGGATTGAAAGGGACGCAGCTAGTTATTAGATTTAGAAAAACATAAACCACCTTTCTTCTATAACCGAAGGGAGATGTGTCCCTAAGGGAAGCTACTTGGAGAGTTACGGAAATGGCCAGGTAACTATTCCACCTAGTTGACCCCAGAGAGAGAAACTATTTAAAGCCCAAGTTGTGTGTGCAGCTTCACTCTACACTGACGTCTACCAACATTACCCCATGGCCACTAGATGTTAGTCTAGGGCCACTGGTAAAGAAACTGAACTTCATAAAAAGTAGAAGCAATCCAGTGGTTGTCAGAATAGAAAGCCAAGTACCACATGTTCTCACTTATAGGTGGGAGCTAAATGAAGGGAACTCATGAACACAAAGAAGGGAACAACAGACACTGGGGCCTACATGAGGGTGGAGGGATGGAAGGGGGAGAGGAGCAGAAAAAATAACTATTGGGTATTAGGCTTAGTACCTGGGTGATGAAATAATCTGTACAACAAATTCCCATGACCCGAGTTTACCTAAATAAAAAACCTGCATATGTACCCCCGAACCTTAAATAAAAATTGTTTTAAAAAGTAGAACCGGTGGCTCACGTCTGTAATCCCAGCACTTTGGGAGGCTGAAGCAGGCAGATCACCTGAGGTCAGGAGTTCAAGGCCAACCTGGCCAAAATGGTGAAACTCCGTCTCTACTAAAAATACAAAAATTAGCTGGGCGTGGTGGTGGGCACCTGTAATCCCAGCTACTTGGGAGGCTGAGGCAGGAGAATCCCTTGAACCCGGGAGGCAGAGGTTACAGTGAGGCGAGATCATGTGACTGCACTCCAGCCTGGGCAACAACAGCAAAACTCTGACAAAAAAAAAAAAAAAAAAAAAAAAGAACCAGGGATATCCTATGTTTTAGACAAGCCCGACTAAAGAGGGTTGAGAAAATAAATTTCCTATACATGTGAGGCCTTCTTTCTTTCCTATACATTCAAATATTGATTTAGCTTGAATTATAGGGAGAGGAAATTGTCCACAGCTAGGCCAAGCTGGTGTCACAGCGTCCTTAGTGGCCAGGCATGGTGGTAGTGGTATCGGCCACAGCTAGAGAATGAGGGCAGAAACTCAGAGAATGACGTAGAGCCACGACATTCAGGTATAAACACTGGTCACTTTCTATTTAGGCTATTCAGTGACTAGTATCTCCAGTTTTCTCAATGGATACTGTGAAAGTCTCAGAACCAAATTCGTTGTTAGACCCAAATTCACTTCAAACTGTAACAAAAACTACACCAAATGGCCTTTTGTGTAGGGCCATATTTCATGAAGTAATATAATGGTTGCCACTCTAAAAAGGTCAGGCATTGTTTATTAACGATGCCCAAGAATGTCATTAAATCTGGGAGGGAGGATAGTAGGAACTAATACAATGCATTTGAAGTGATATGTATACCAGTGAAGGCTGGTCTGGGACCAGAGGAGCAGTTTGGACTTCCCATGGCTACTGCCCTGAAGTCCCCATGCTCTGTGAAGGGCCGTCATCCACTGCTCAGTGTCTCTCTTCATTCCACCTGCCCTGGGGAGGCACTGGTCAGATTGACCCAGCCCTCAGATTCCTTCCTCCATCAGAATTTACCCCTTGGTTCATCCTTGGCAAACAAATAGGTGATCCCAGGTGAGGGAAATCGCATTCTGAGAAAAGTGAGGTGATGAGAATTTTCTCCATTAATCTGGGCATGCTCCAATTTGCACTAGGAGCATACATTTGCATGTTGAATTTCAGAAGCCCAATTCGAAGCATATTAGATAAAATAAAATTAATTCTTGTAATCCTCTGTGATCATATTCAAACCCAATATTCTCAGCTTGGCACACAGAACAGGTTTGCCTGCCCGCTTTCCTCTGTGCTTTTCTATTAAAATTATTTTCTCAAACACCTGATTGAGTTCTGGCTGCACAAACGGCCCTGGGAGGGGGTGGGCTGCTTCCAACCTGTGTCTGCTCCCCGAGTAGTTTAAAGCCTGACGGGGGAAGACACCACATAGATAGATCCGGACAGGCAGTTTTGCCATAAGAGTTAGAGAAGTTCAGAGGACTGAATTCACTGCGATTGGGGTGGATTGAGATGGTTTTGAGTTCTGTTGCAGTCACAGGAGGAAAGACAACCTGGAGATGGCAGCAGGCAGATATTCTGACCTTTGGACAAGTTCAAAACACCTGCATGCTCTTTAGTCTGTACTGCATCCCCTCCTTCCAGGGAGACTGGCAACGAGAGAGACAGCACCTTAAGATGAGATGGTTAGCAGCTGAGCCCAGCAGGCCTCAGGGACTGAAACAAGGTCTATGACCATGAATGACTGCTGGGTAGGCCTCAGAGGGTGACAGCAGTGAACAGGAGGCTAGCTTACCCTAACTCTCTGCGAAATCTGTTAGACCCTGGGAAGCAACCTTGGCCCCATGGGGTCGTTTGGTTCTTTCTGGCTCCCCCATGAGGAAACCACAGGCTTTTCCTGTGGTTCTGGAGGTACGGTCAGTTACTGAATATGTGGGCTTAGCTTGCTTGGGGGAGGAATCAAATAGATTTCCTGCACACTAGTCTCTAGTGGTCCATGATCCAATGACCGACTGCCCAGTGCTACCAAGGCTGGTCTTGGAAAACTGAAGATCTTTTTAAAAAGATTTTCAGTTTGTTTGTTGAATGTTTGCTGTGTTCTAGGCACTGTACTCATGAAGCATCTCATTTAATCCTTGCAAGAACCTGATGGAGTAGATTCTAGCATTACTGACAATTTTTCTGAGAGGAAACTGAAGGCTTAATGAGGACAGGTAACTTGGGGAAGGTTGATGCTTAGGAATGGTAGCCCCAGGATTCCAGATGTGCCTAACACAGAACCTATCCTCCCCACCATGCCATCCTGCCTCCCAACAGTAAGCAGGCAATTTGGAAGCACGTTCAGAGCCTGTGGTATCCGCCTGCCTGCCCTGCCTTCCTGGAGCACAGGCTCTGCTCTCACTCTCTCTTCTGCTACTCTCCTCACCTGCCTACCTCAGCAGCACTCCTGAAAGGAAGCACACGAGAAGAGAGGCAGGCATACTGTGTCCTGGGCCCAGGGACAGGTGACCTTTCCAATTCACCACCTTTATAAATCTTACTTAATGAAGTTAAGAGGAAAAAGGAATTAATGAATAAATGAAGGTTAAATCACTCCCTGCAGAAAATTGATGCTGACAGCAAGGGCCAAGAAGAGAGCTTGGAAAGCAGGGAGCTGACTTGCACAAGAGGCTTTTAAAACTCCTTTCTCCAAATTTGAGGGAGGCATAAGGCTTCCCAATTCCAATATGGGCAATGAAAACTTTGGGAAGTCCAAGGAGATGGCCTGAAGAAAATGAAGTGAGAAAGCCATATTCTACCTTGGATGATTGTTTTTCCAGAAGCTGATCTGGGTATGAAACACATATGTGTGCATGTACATACACACATACATACACACACTCCTTTTACTTACTCACAACCAGTAAACAAAAGGTCACATTTATGCTGTATATACCATTAACTCCTGCAACCAATCCAGACATAGTTTGGGTCTGCCTGGCTCATTCCTGGCCTTCCAGGGACCAATGTGGCATGTCTTCTTGTCAGCACACACTTGTTAGCCTCCTCTGTCTCCTCATCACCACTACAATTGTCCCTATTCCCAACAGCCACCCTTCACTTCCCGAGGTGCACACCTCAGTCCAATTGGCTCAGAGGAGCTGCAGAGAAATGCATGGCTGGGCCCAGGGAGAAAGAGAAAGAAAAGCAGAAATAGCTGCTGGCCATAGCCGGCCAGCCAGGCTGGCAGCTGATGTAGGGAGTAGAAGAGGTTGAAGGGACATGGATGAAAAGAACCTGGTAAAGCTCAAAAAGTTGGATGAGGGGCTGAGAGAGTATGCTGCTGCCTTACGGAGTAACTCCAGGGCAGCCACTCACTAGCCTCAAGCTCAGTTTAGCTGCTCAGTAAAATGGGGTGGGAACAAGAGGCCTGCAGGAGAGGATCTGCAGCAGAAATCCCCTCTGGTGGGAGCAGCGAGTAGGGAAGATCAATAGCTCTGACTGCCCCTCCTCTCCGTGCCCACAGGTTTTTAGGAATCTGATCATGAAGACAGGGAGGCTCCGAGGGCCCAGCACAGCCTGCCTGTCCTGCAGCATGATTCTGCCTGGGAGGCAAGGAACTCACACTGGCTGATGGAGGGCTGGGAGAGCTGGGGGGAGCCTGAGGGGCGGGCAGAGTCCCGGAGCCAAGAGCTGACTAGATCAACCAGTAAATAAAAGGTCACAATGATTTTTCCAGGCACCCAGGGAGAAGCAGACAAGAGAGCTCAGCTGATGGTAGAAGCTGACAACTGGCAAATGAGCCTCCACAGTTATCTGTTTTCCTTCCTTATTCTTGTCTCATAAGACAGAGGCTAGAAATAGATGCAACTGGCAGATGACTTAAGGATGAAAAACGGGCAACATGTTAGTTGTGGGGGACTCCATGGTAGCGAAAGAGGGAGATTACCATGGAGGCAGGGAGAAAACACAGGGCTTAGCTAGAGCCATGTCCGAGGGTTTGGCTCTCACTCTGTCCCAGGCATTGTATAGGGATTTCACTTTCTCAGCAGTCCTATCAGGTAGGTATTATTGTTATCCCTAGTTTACCGAAGACAAGACCGAGGCTTAGAGAGGATACACCAGGCCATATCAAAGAGTGATAGAGCCAAGATTTGAATACAGTTCTAATTGCCCCCCAAGATGAGGCCTTACAGTAAACTAGAATGCCTCCTTTTCATGGATATTTTCCTTTGTTTCTTTTTTTCACCTCCTCTCTTTCTTCCTAAGCTCCAACAAGTGTTTCTTTTTTGGGGTTGGGGGCACGGAGTCTCGCTCTGTCCCCCGGGATGGAGTGCAGTGGAGCAATCTTGGCTCACTGCAAGCTCCACCTCCCGGGTTCACGCCATTCTCCTGCCTCAGCCTCCCGAGTAGCTGGGATTATAAGCGCCCGCCACCATGCCCGGCTAATTTTTTGTATTTTTAGTAGAGACAGCAGTTCACCGTGTTAGCCAGGATGGTCTTGATCTCCTGACCTCGTGATCCACCCAACTCGGCCTCCCAAAGTGCTGGGATTACAGGCGTGAGCCACTGTGCCCAGCCCAAGTGTTTCTTGAGTACTACTAAGTACCAAACACTGTGGTATCCCTTGGGGAGACAGAAGCAGCCCAGACAGAAAGGTCTCTGCCTGTAATAAATGTTGCAGAAATGATACAATGAATGCCTGAAATGGCTGCACTACCTCATTTCCTTTATCCTCTTCCCACGAACCTGGGATGGGCAGAGGTCTTCCTTGCTGTACAGTCAGAGAAATGGCTGTCCTGAGGGGACTGGCAAGGTCACAACAGGCTTTAGCACTGGAGCTCTGCCAGAGCTAGCATCTTTTTTCTTGATGATGTTACTTAGATCCAGGGCATGTCCAGAGGACCTGCTGATGAGCTTGCCACAGAGAGCACCAGGGGCTGGGTGCATGATAGCTTCCTACCAATTCTATGTTGTAGCAGCCAGGGCTGGGGGAATCCCTCTTAAGAAAGGTGGGTGGATTGAGCCCACCTGAAGGCTGCTCACCTGCATGCTGTAGGAATTCTGTGAGGATGGATGCCTCCTAATCCTTGCCTTCAGCTCTGCCAGTATCAAGTTTTGGGAAATATTACTTGAATATACCAAACTCTCTCACACTTCCAAGCTTTCCTTAACTTGAACAACACTTCTTTGCTTTTTTATTCCACTGGGTGACCCCCTCCCCTCTCACGATTCACCTAGAGCATCACCTCCTCCAGGAAGCCTTCCTTGACTCACAGGCTATATTGGGTGGCACCCTCTCCCGTAATCCCAGCACTCTGCATACCGTACTGTAACTCACTACTTACTTGTCTGTTTTCCATATGTATGTGTGATAGTGCAAGGATAAGCTCTTTGCTGTGAGCAGAGTAGGTCCTCAAAGGCTGTTTGATGAGCTATTTAATGGCTAAGTGGCTAGAACATTTTTTTAATCTCAGTTCATTTTTCCCCCTCCTGTTTTCCTTCTACTTGGCTCGCATCTCTTCCCACCTCTTTCTTGTAATTAAATATTAGTTGAGGGACAGAGGCTGAACCCAGACTGTTTGCTAAGCCACCAACAGCTGATTACATAGTCAGTCTTCTCTCCACCTGGTGGGAGTTTCAAACTCCAACCTGTTTGCAAACTGGGGACCAATAATAACTGGGGGGAACAAGGTGAGGTGAGGGAGGTAACTTAAGGCACAGTGGCAAAGGCTTGGGGAACTTAACCACAAGGCATGCACTCTATGAAGTGGAGATTGCTGCTGAAATGCTGAGTCCTTGAGCTGGCCTGCTACAGAAAGATCAAAGAGCCAGCTGGAAATGCGGCCAAGCTGGGCTCTAAAAACAGCAAAAAACTGGGAGGAGAAGGGCTCGAACACACATTTCCCCCAGTGGGTACATGCAATGGTATATGAAAGAGCCTAACACTATCATAGTATAGACACTAACACTAACATAGTGTAGACACTATCACCCCCAGAACACACAGGAATGTTTGCCCTCATCTCACTCACCAACCCCACCAACTTCTGTTCTCACAAGCACATGCCTACTCGAACCCAGGTCAGCCTTCAAGCGCTGTGCACGCAGCCTCCATTCCATACACATTCATGGCCAGAAAGAATGCACCCAATGTCATGGCCGCAAGGGGCATTCAAACACATTTTATCAATGGGGAAAAGGAGGCTCCAGTTGGCCTGGACTCAGATGCACGGTGAGTGACTCTTGATGACTGGCACAGGCAGACTCTTACCTACCACTCCCCGGCCACTGTCCCGTCACCCCTCTGCCATCCTGCCACCTCCCTCCCACAATAAACTCCCTGGCAGTTCAAAGTTGGATTCCAAATTTTGTCCCTAGGATCAACCCCATTGAGAAACCTTATCTGACAGGCAGCATGTGCGAGTGGCTGGCCAGAACTCACAGGTGGTGACAAAAAGCCCCCACATATTCCTGTAAATGAGTACAGCTGGTCACTTCTGGCTGAGGAGTTCAGAGGCCTTCCCTAAAGAAATCAACGGTGGTTATAGCTTCCCACCTCATGGGAATGCTGTGTTCACAAAGATCTCCCTGGATAAAAGGCCTGAGAGGGGCTGCCAGGCCTGAACCATTTGTGTGAGAAACCTGCTGGGGTGGAGACCAACACCTTTCCCCTCCCTCAGGGGCACCCAGGGCCCTGGCCCACATATACAGGTGGGCCTTGTCAAGTCCCGGCCACGCACCCCAGGACTTCCAATTGCTCTTATCTCTAGGGGTTCACTGACTTCCCCTTTGCCTCCGCCCCTCTCTCTGATGCGTGGTGCCTCTCTTGACACCTCTGAACCTGTATCTTCACACTACAGAAACTGTCCTAGTCATCAGTGGAAGGAAATAACTTTTCATGACGGCTCCTCTGATGTTGCCATCTTTTGTGTTGATCAAAACAACAAAACGAATCAGACTCTCGGCATCTGATTGAAGCCTAATTGGAAATCCAAAGTGGCACTAAACGTTATGGTCTAAATAAAACACATTCAATTACTGAAACTCAATGCAGGGAGCACAAGGGAGCGCTCCTGGAGGGAACTGAAAAGCAGGCTGCAGAGCTCTGGGGTGTCATTCCCGCCCCACCGCCTGTGTCTGGCTGGATAAGACTTAAGATGGCGAATAGAGGATGCTTTCTTGAGCCTGAGAACCTCTTACTTAGGGCCGGTGGATGAGCTGATATGAGTTTGCATGGTTCACACTAGAAATAGCACCAGAGAAGCTGAATCAGGGCTTCAATGCCTCCCATGTGTTCTGCAGCTGCCCTCCTTGCAAAGGTTTTTCCTTTGCCAGACTGACAAGCTTTGGATGGGGGTAGAAAAATATGCAGGGGAGTCATGATGTCTCCCTCTGGGGTCTCTGCATGGGCTCTCCTGGTGCTGGGGGAGGGCGAGCAGTGCAGGAGCTTTGCAGCCACACAGACAGGCTCTTCACTCCTGGCTCTGCCTCCTAAAAGTCACAGAAACACCCAGTTCAGATCCCTCAACATTGCTGCACCTGGCCTTCCTCATTTGCTAAATGGGGGAGATAATACCTGTCTTCCCAGGTTGTTGTGAGGAGCGGAGATCATGCTTGTGAGGCGCTTGGCCGGCTGTACAGGATAAACTCCACAGTAACTTCCTGGGGAGTGGCGCTTTTTCTCCCTGCACTCTGACCACCTGCAGAGGCATTTCCTCTGACTGTCCATGTAGGGTCTGGGGCAGTGCTTGCTTTCCTTTATTGGTTTTTTAAACAAAGCAGTGCATTACTCCAATCTCCGTGAAGGTGTCAAGTGAGGAGTTACTGAGTCTGTGCTGGTCTCCTGGAGCCCAGAAAGCCGCCTCTGAACCCTTTTCCTAACTGGGAGCCGGGTATGGGGAGAACAGGAGGGGAGGAGCCTTCTGCAGCCACAGGGCAGCCAGGGGGCACTGTCTCAGGAAGCTGAAGAGGTGTGGATTTGGCTTCAGAAGTGTGGGGTGGAGTCCCAGCCCTGCTGTTGGACAGCTTGGTGGCCCTGGGCAAATTACTTAGTCAACTTGAATTTCAGTTTTGTTATCTGTTAAAAAAGGCAAGGACAATAATACTTATCTCATGGGACTGGTATATTAGCTGAGATCATGTTTGTAAACTAAAATAAGAAAAACACAGCAAAAGTATTAGTTAGATTTCAACACAGCTTAAATAAGGTAGGGCTGAGAGGCAAGTCAGGGTGGTTAAGCTTTTTTTTAGGTGTGGCTGTTTGCAAAGCATGATCTGCAGGGCTTGGCCTGATGACGATGTATGGGGGCACAACCGTAAAAATATAATTACTACTACTACCATTTACTAAGCAGGTAGTATGTTCCTGGTACTTTTCAGAGTGCTTTTTATGCATTAATTAATTAAATTTAATTTTCAAACAGATGCCATAATTATGCCCATTTTACAGGTGAGGTAACTGAAGCACAGAAAGGTGAAGCAACTTGCCCAAGATCACACGGCAGTAAGCGGTAGAGCCAGGACTTGAACCCAGGCTGGCTGCTTCCCATGGCTGTCAGGAAACTACTGATAGTCAATCATTGTCTGCTTCTCCACGTGCAGCTTGGTACACCCTTTCTTCTCTGGAGTTACTGCCCCCTCAGACCTCTCATCTCCTCTTTTGTAAAATAAAGGGCTGCTCTTCACTAGAGAATCTCTGGATAAACCAGCTGTGGATTCTTATGTTAGGCAGAGGGTGAGTCCCCTGAGTGACCCAATGGAGGGAACCAGGACAGGTCCCTTCCTGGTGGTATGCATTTACATAAACACATTCTACAGCATTGCTCTGATGTACAAATAAATAACCATATTTTGTGATTTATCTATACATCATTGCGCCCCTCCAGCATTTGACCACCTTGAGGGCAGGGATTCTATTTTATTTTTTGCTATACAAAAACATACATGATAGTGCTACTGTTGCACTGAAAACAGCAGAAAGAAATCAAGACGGTACTTATCTTTCTGGCAGCCCTATTTAGAAGGAGACTTTTGCTAGAATATTACTTAGAAAGACAGCCCTATCTATATCTACATATGCAAATGACTTGTCAGTGGACAGCTCTATGCATTATACATGGTCAACACTTAATGGTCTATTGAATGAATGAGTCTGCATATGCAAACAATATGCAAATCTTTCCCTATTTTAATTTGACCCTTCGGAACATCTTCAGGAACTCTCTTGGGCCTAGGTCGTTTTAATTTTGCTAATTAAAAGTTTTAAACACAGTCAGTGTTCGCTCTTGCCTGTGCTGAGTGAAACTGTTGTCAAGTTGGGAAAGGATGCTGGGCTAGACCAGGTTACTCAGGATTTACCCTGATTCTTCTGGTAATTCAGATGATGACCTAGGCAAATGACTGTCCCCTTTGGAGGCATCAGTTTTCCCATATTTAACAGAATAGGGGAGGTTAAGTTTCCTTCTGGTGAGACATTGTAACTTCCCATCTCCCGGTCATAGGAACATCACTCTGGGCAGTCAGTGTCAGCCTTCAGCAGCACCTATCTAGAAAGAAAAATCAAATCCCTCGTCAAGGACTAGAGAAAGAGTCTCCAAGCCCCTGCCCATTTAGAGAAATGAGGTTTTTGGCACCACTTCTCCCAGCCTGGGCATTGTATTCAATCATTTCTTTCCAAACCAAAGGATTTCAAAATAAGAGGCTGGAGTTTTCTCTCTTAAATACAGCAAGCCAAGTGTCTGATTAATAGGGTGGGTTTGCATTGCCTTTCCCTCATGTGAAAATATTTATTTAAAAAAAATGCTCCGATGAGAATATTAATAGCCAGAGAATCAGCTCCCTGTCAGCTTCTTTGTTCCTTGATATTTGAAATGGGGGAAAGAAAGAGGAAAAAATCAAAACCCCGGTTTGAGGTGGTCATTGTTGCCTGCACCGGCAGCCCCGGGGGAGGCAGGATTCCATCCTTTTCTTTGGGAAAGGCACTGATGTGAGCGCTCAGCTCCTGGGCCACACTGGGGTCCTGCATCCTTAACCAGAAACACATGTGCATCAAAGGCTTGGATTGAAAGTGACATATTTTAAAACAAAAGTGCAGCAGCAATTCGCTTATCCTCACTTTCCTAATCCGCAAACTCTGTAATTCTCCCCAAAGTCCCTCAGGCTCAACTCTCCTCCCTGCCCCCTACTTTCCCTCTTCCCCAGAGGCTCAGCCAAGGCCTCCCAGCCCAGGCAGAAGGGAGGTCTCCTGTTACTGAGACTTTGCCCGCCTTGTAAAAATATACCTTGGCATGCTCTGCCTGCGCCCTGGGAAGCCTTATCGCCTGGACTAAACAAATGTGCACAATCAAAATAATAGTCTGAGATGTCAAAATAAATGAGCAGGGGACATCTGGAAGCATGGCTCCCCATGTGTTTTCTTTCCCTTCTCCAAGGTCTTTAGGTGCCTTAGGGACTTGACAGTTCAGTAGCTTTGGCTACAGGTAGAAGACTTACTGCCCCATGGATCACAATAGCACCTCTGAAAAGGATTCTTACTTTTGGCTCTAGATCCAGGTTAGTAGTTGACAGGGCCTCCTCCAAACTGAGGAAATCACAATTAGTTTTCTGGTGCAGCTGCTGGACATTGGTGGATGGCAAGCTAAGGGTCTGGCCTGTCCTTCCATCTCTACCCAGACACTGCGTAGGGTCTTCAAACAATGCAGAGAATTTCTTGGGGGGTGGTGGGGTGTCTCTCCTGCATTTAAGACCTTCAGGAAAGGGTGGCTTTACAATCTTTCCAAATAATTTTTGTTTCTAAAAACTCCAGGCTGACAGTCTCCTTGCCTCAACTCTCTTAAATTACGTTAAACAGATGTGGTTAAAAAGCCAGTTTCCTGTAATCCATGGGGATGAGGTCCCATTCCCCTGCATACTGAAGGTAAGTCACTGAGAGGCCTGCTCTTGTGCAAGATGAGACAATATTGCCACAGGAAGACTGCCTGGAGAGCTATTTATAAGCAGCATACCCTTGATGGGGCAATTTCCAGGCAGTGTGATCCTGCTACTGATGGATTCCTGCAAACCCTTCCTGAAAGCATTTTCAGGGCCCATAGGCATTTGATAGACCTCACTTAGGACTTACACAACCTTCAGCAAATCAACAACAAGCTTTAAAGCTGTCTGTGCTTCCCCATATGTCTGAAGAAATCAATCCAGCTCTGATGACTCTAGCTGGGCGTTGGGTGTTGCACAATGCTGATGGGACAGCTAAACAGGGTGCTCTCTGGGCCTCATCTTTCTCCTCTGGGGTCAGAATGGGTGCTCTCTACAGTCCTTACCAGCTCTGATGCTCTGTGATTCCATGACCTTGGTAGCCAGGGAATCATGTTCTTAATGTGTGCTCATGGGCCACACGCATCAGAATCACATGGGTGGTGGGCAGCAGAGGGAAGAGGCAGGTAGACTGATTGTGTGACTGTCAAAGCCAAGTCACAAAAAGGCAATGCAATTTCTACCTTCTTGTAGGGAGTACTCACTCTTGGAGTCCTGAGCTGCCATGAGCAAGAATTCTGACTGTCTTGTTGGCCACCTGCTGTCAGGAAGCCCAACACACATGGCTGGGGCTTGTCTAAGGCACTGAGGTCAACAGTCCCAGCTGATCCCAGCTTCTACTTCCCAGACATGTAGGAGGAGAAGCTTCCAGATGATTCTAGCCCCTTGTCCTTCTAGTCAGCTCCAGCCGTTCGTGTCATCCCAGCAGAGGCTGCAGATATTATAGAATACAGATGAGCCATCTTCGGTGCACCCTATCTGAATTCCTGACTTACATAGTCTTTGAGCATAATGACACGTTTTTTACAAATATCCCCAAATGTGGGGGTGGTTTGTTACAAAGCAATAAATAACCAGAAGAGTGTGCCAACTACTAGCACATCTAGGACATTCGGAATTGGGGTCTGAATGTTCACTACCTGGAGAGTGACAGACCCATCTTTCACAATGAGCATGAGACTTTGTTACTTACTTGGAGAAACCAGAAATGAAAGGCCCCATAGGTATTCCCTTTCTGGCCCGTTGTCCACGCATGCAGCCCCAGGATCACAGGGTCCCCCTCCCTTCTCTCCACAGATGCCTGCTATCCTGGCCTTTGGGCCTCACACATCGGCCTGGGGCTGCCTGCCTGTGTATTGAGGGGAGCAGGACTGTTTAGTCTGCCCTGCACATTCCTGGATTTTTAAAATAAATACCAGATTATGAGAGACTTAGCCCAGTGCTGTCATTTGGCCGGGCCAGAGGTTTCTGAGGCAGTGCTTGGGAGGAAGCAGGAGGAATGGCAGTTGGAGGCCACTGCCTGAAACTGGGAATTCTGTGCCAGCCATAATTTGTGGTGGAGATGTTTCTAGACCTTTCTGAAACTCCAAAGAAGTTCTAAGAATAACACTAGTAATAGTAATTACCACCACTTATTGAAAACACTATGTGTCAGACATGACACTAGGTGATTTATATACATTCTCTCAATCCTCACAACAATTGCATTAGGCCCATTACACAGATGAAAAAATTGAGGTTTAGAGAAGTTGAATAACGTTATCAAAACAATGTACTTAGTAAGTGTCTGTGGAATGGAGGTTAGCCTGACTCCCATGGCCTGGCTCTTAACATCTATGCTATTTTGCCTCTCCAGGCCTTGAAATAAGAGAACAGAATCCCATGCCCCACCACCCACTCCAAACACACACACACACCCATCACCATCCTTTCTGCTGTTCCCGAGGCCCTTTCCAGTCTGTACGGAGCCATTCTCCACTGTGACTCCCTTTTTCCATTTCACCCTTCGCTGGATCATTTTATGCCTCTATTCCCTCTGTTAATTCAAACTAATTAAAGTATAAAATAGAATAATTGCTTCCATCCCTATACTCTTTTCCCATCCACCCTGTGTATAGAGTTATACTCCTTTTCTGGGAGTGGCCAGCCTGACAAGTTGGGTGAAAACTGGGGCTATCAAGTTTCTTTTCATCTTGTTGCTTGGTTTTTCACTTGGCTCATAGCCTGATTTTCCCTGGACTCGCTGTCTGACTTCCATTAGACACTGAGGATATGGGAGCAACCTGTATGCATGCCCATAATGTCTGCTGATTCGCTGTCAGTGAAGCTGGGGCAGACTTTCTAGGAAAGAGCCAGGCATCCTCTCAGTGGAGCACCTGGCCAATTAACAGGATTGGGGAATCAGTTCCCAAATTTTCCCCTGGGACTGGCCAGTCTTAGATCTATTAACAGTACATTAACATTGACTTGTTAGGCAGTGACACTAACGACCCAACACTTACTAGTCCTATTTCTTAATTACATTTAATTAATTAATTGAGAATGAGAGAGAACCCATGAGTGCTATATTGGATTGTTCTAGCTCTGTGGGGAGATGAAAACCTCTCTAGGCAGAATGTAAGACCAGAAACTTGGTATGACTCTCACCATGTGTTCCACTGTCACGGCCCCAAGAATATGACATGTGTCATGTTTGGAGGAGGGGTGGGGGAACAGAGTGGCAAGGGTTGGGGGCAGAGTGTAAGACAGGTTGCCCAGAGATTTGTTTTAAAGTGAAATGATGAAAAACCCATTCCCATGATGTCTTAAAAGGTCTTAGGACTTTTAGAGAACTCGAAAGTCTTAAATTGCTGCCTACAAGTAGGAATATAGACAGTCCTAGTTTACAATGATTCAACTTATGATTTTTTGACTTTACAGTGGTGTGAAAGCAATGCACATTTAATAGAAATTGTACTTCAAGTACCCATGCAACCACTCTCTCCTTCACCTTCAGTACAATCTTCAATGCATTACATGAGATTTTCAACACTTAATTATAAAGTTGGCTTTGTGTTAGATGATTTTGCCCAACTGTAAGTGAAGGTAAGTGTTCTGAGCATGTTTAAGGTAGGTGAGGCTAAGCTATGATGCTTGGTAGGTCAGGTGTATTAAACATGTATTTGACTTACAATATTTTCAACCTACAGTGGCTTGACTGGGAGGTAACCCCATTGTAAGTTGAAGAGCATCTGCGCATATCCATAACCAAACGAGCATTCCAGCTTTCTCCACAGTGTTCACCCTTCAGGAAAGATGCTCATATGAGCACACGTGGCCTCATAAATCTCTCCTTAAGAACACTGTACTGGGCGTGGTGGCGCACGCTTGTAATCCCAGGACTTTGGGAGGCCGAGGTGGACCTTTCGCTTGAGCCCAGGAGTTCAAGACCAGCCTGGGCAACATGGTGAAACCCCATCTCTATTTCTACAAAAATTTTTAAATTGGCTGGGCACGGTGGTTCATGCCTGTAATCCCAGCACTTTGGGAGGCCGAGGTGAGTGGATCACTTGAGGTCAGGAGTCTGAGAGCAGCCTGGCCAACATGGCAAAACTTCATCTCTACTAAAAATACAAAAATTAGCCGGGTGTGGTGGCACGCACCTGTAATCCCAGCTACTTAGGAGGCTGAGGCAGGAGAATCACTTTAACCCGGGAAGCGGAGGTTGCAGTGAGCTGAGGTCACGCCACTGCACTGCATCCTGGGTGACGGAGCGATAGTGAGACTCTGTCTCAAAAACAAAACAAAATAAAAAAATTTTAAAATTAAAATTGAAAAAGAGAACACTGTGCTTTTGGTTTAGTCTCAAGCCCATCTCTTGTGCTTTTGGTATCATCTTCTGGAGAGAGACAGAGCAGAGTCCCAGTCCTAGGCCCTTAAACAAATTTCTGTAAGATCTGAAAGAGACTTTAGAGTTAGATTTATAATCTCCATCTTTAAAGATGAGGAAACTGAGACCCTGAGAATTTGAGGGCCCAGGTCACCCTTGAAGTCAGAGGTGGGGCCAGGCCTAGAACACAGATCTCCTGGCTCAGGCTGAGGATGACTGGCTGTGTCATGTCCCCCTGTCCCCTCCTCATCACACACCATCTCCATACTCCTGAGAAATGGGATCATGAGGCATGAGAGTTAGAAGGGGCCATATAGAATGTGGCATGTGAGGCAATATAAAAAGAAATTCCCCATTTGTTATCTCAGTTGAGCCTCACACTGACCTTGTGTGAGAACACTGAGGTTAAGTGACTTGTGTAAGGCCACTCAGATAGAGAATGGTGAAATGAAGTCCAAATCAGACCCGTGGACTTCAGAGACAAGCCTGTTATCTGATGCAATTCCTCTCAGCTATAAAAGAGGAGCTGAAGCTGTCAGAGGATTCTACTATCAGTGATAGCACAAGCTGGACTAGAACCCAGGACATCTGGCTTCATTTTTACAGATTATTCTCCTGCCACACATTCAACTGCTTCCTTGAAGACATCTGAGCTGTCTGTGAGTACTTAACTCACAGCCAGCCTCAGACAGATGGGCCTCCTGAGCTGTTCTTGGCTTTCATCTTTGGACTCAGCCCCTGGTGAAGTCACCTGGCTACCTATTTCTACATAATTCACAGCTCTCCAGGTGACAGGTCTCAGAGCTCCACCACAAATCCTCCTTAGACTTTGCCTCCTAATCACAGCTCCACCTGCTACAGGGAGCTCCCCCTACTAATATCTCACTTGACCAGAGGCAGTCCATGGCATGAAACCTAAGTTCTTCCTATCTCTGCTCATTGTGGCTGGCTACTGCTAAATCCCTCTGTTTGGTGCAGATTGTAACAAGAACTGGGTACCTGAAGCAGAAGGTGGGACAGAGGAGGGATATTTACAGATAAGCTATGTGGACACTTGGTGTGGCCAGGCTGATGCTCTCAGAGATGGCATCAGATATGGATCTAGGAGGTGACTATACTCTCTGAAACCCACTCATCCGCCTCCAACCTTGACCCAGCCCCTCTTCTTTGGTTACATTTCGGATGGATTTTCAGAAAGTGTCTCATTGGATAAAAAGATATGCAGCTAAAATGTATGCCTTGGTACCTTCTCGGTCCCACTAAGGTCTCATTGGTCACTTCTTCTTTCCCACTTTGCTGGGCTCAGAGAATCTAAGAAAGCTCTTACCCACAGCTACCTGCCTGGTCCTCTGCTACACACAGTGCCTCTTAAAAATATTGCATAAAATGTGCATCTATTCAATCTCTGCCCATCATTTTATCTACCTATATAGGTCATCATCTACCCATCGGTCCTTTTATCTGTATCTATTTCTGCATAAGTCCTGGAATGGTGCTCACCAAATGTTAACATGGTGTTATATTTTGGGTAGTGAGACTTAGTGACCTTCTGCTGTCTTCTTTTCTGTATGCATTGCTTGAATTTGTATCACAAGCATCCACCATTTTTACTAAACAAATAATATTTTCCCTTAAAGAAGAACAGGATAAAAGAGCATGTATAGAATTCAATCTTATGTTATTGGGCTATTTGAGAACCTGTCTCTCTCTTGTTAGGTGCAATCAACTAAAGGTAGTGACTAAGTCTCATTCATTTTGATGATTCCCAGCACTTTGTTCCCAATAAATATGTGCCCAGGAATAGTTCTTTTTAGGCCCACTGACTGTTTCATTGGAGTGATAGGTCAGTGTTTATTTCCAAGACTGTCTTACCCACTCTAGGTTAGGCAAAGCTGTCTGCAGATCCACGAAATTCCCATCTGGACCTGTTTATACTTCAACTGCAGAGGCCACATGAAAGAAGGTGAAAAAGACAGGTGGATTCAAGAGGCTCTGGATGTAATTTGCATGCAATTATCATATGATTTACGTCATCTGTCCTCAAGAACTAATTTTCAAGTCAGAACTGCATCACTGCTTCCCTTAATGCTGTTGTGTGCACACTTGTCTCTTCCTTACTTCTTCCGCTCATCCCTCATCCCCTGATTCAGACTTCTTACATTCGAAAAGAAAGGAGGTAAGGAGAGCTCTGGAAAGGGTAAGTTTGATCAACTTGCAGAATTGGAACTCGTGCAGATTTCTCTGAGAATGACATGACCTGGGAAGCAACTGGTGAAAGCTCTCTGGGCTTTCAGCTCTACCAAAGTCAGTGTTCTCAGCTGCTGGGACAGACTGGCAATCCTTTTCCTCATTTCTTTGACCTTTATTTCACTTACCCTGTTAAGAAAAATGACAAGACCCTTGCTGCTGCTGAACAACTATTAACCCACTGACCGAATGAATGGAATGTGCCAGGCTTGGCTAAGGTCCTTGCTTAGCTTTCTGGGACTCTATTGATCTCATGAATCCCCTGCCTTCCCTGCTTCTCTTTCCCTTCACCATGGCTCTCTCTGCATTTGCCTTTTCTCTACTCACACATATTCACAGGAGACACAGTCTCAATCCATCCCAGAGGGTGGAAGACTTGCTCAGTTGTTTCCCTACAGAGGGTGGAAGTCTATTTCTCAGGGCTCCCCACCTCCATAGGCCTGGTTTCAGCTTCCCAGAGCTGACCAGCTTATACTCTGCACCAGTCTAAGACTCACGCCAAGATTTTTATTTCCTTCTGGGGCCCTATCTTGGGTCTGCCTCTCCCAGGAGTGGGCCCAGCCTGGAGGCCTGGATTATTTACACCTCTTTGGCTCCCTTGAGCTGCAGACTCTGTGGGCCTGAGAGCAGTAAATCTACCTCCTAATCACACCAAGCTGCTCCACGCAGTCTGGCCTGTTCTTGCAGAGCTGTTCATCACTTGCTGAGACAGGGGCTGTGGCCTAGAGTGAAGCCTCCGGGAAGTGGCTGGCCCCCGGCTGCTTTTCTCTAGCTCCCTGCAAAAGCCTACAGGGACTCTGCCCCTGTGCTACAAGCCCAGAGGTCTCTCTTCTTGGACTGAACAGTTTCTGAACAAAGGTGACAGATTATCAGCAGTTTCTTGGAGTTTGGAAAGGAGAGATGGCTGCTAGCACTTACCTGTCTCTCAGACATGACGTACAGGTAGCGCTGATCAATGGAGAAGGCCATGTCCCGGAGGATGGGGCTTCCGTCCTTGAGCACAGAGACCATCTCGTACTGGACCCCACCATAGGGGGGACCATCGGCCCGAATCTGTATGAGAAACAAGGATGTCCTCAGCATCTGCCCTCAGTATCCCCCTGTGGGCTACCTGCCTCTTCCCAGAGCAGGTAGCTTACAGAAGACCATTGCTAACCCCCAATCACTACTCCATAGACTGAAGTGCCACTTCTTTTAAATAGCCCAATTTCCACCAAAAGGAATCCTTTCCCAGGCAGTCTCAGTGTTCTGGGCCTGGGATTTCTGACAGTGGATTTATTTGTGTGTGCATATACACCCTTGGGAATGATTTTGAATATCCCTACGCAGTTATTCTTGTGTGCATGTACATCTATTTATAGCACTGTGTATTGTATGTGTGTGTAAGTGAGTGTGTGCTGATGCACACTCCTTCATGGTGGCTGGGATGGGAAAGTCAACATCTGTTCACAGTATCTTAGCCTCAGACAAGTATGAAGGAATGGTGAACAATTTATATAAATCATCAAAAAGCTGCTCATTAAGAGATTAAAGATTTTTGGATCCCAGGAGGGTCTTTCAGCCCCCAAACATATGCCCTGACTGTCCACAAATCCACCCTGTGAGATGTGGGGAGCCAGGAATCCTGGCTTAGCTTCTCCGAGCCCATCCTAGCAAAATAAGTCAGAAAGGACTGAGATGTCATCTAGTCCAGTGCTTCTCAGCCCTCGCTGCACATTAGAATCATCTGGGGAACCTTAAAAAATATGAATGCCAGGGCTACATCCATTAATCACAATCTCTGTGGGTGGGGCCCAGGCATCTTCTTTGACTTAAAAGCTCCCCAGGTGAATTTAATGAGCAGCCAGGGTCGAGAAGCAGCGAGGTAGTCCTGCAATTCTCACACTGGTATGTCCTCGGAATCACCTGGAGGGTTTGGTAGAATGTACTGCAAGGCCCACCCCCAGGATTTCTGACTCAGTGGGCTGAGAATGTACATTTCTAATAAATTCCCCAGCTGATGCTGATGCTGTTATTACAAGGGTTTGAGAAGTACTATCTAGGCCCCTATATTGAATGCTGACCTCAAAGGAAAGAGGTCCCTAAGGTCATACAAAAAGTTGGTGGCAGGGACCCCTTGGTCTGAATGTGCCCCACCTCCAGTTTTTCTAGTTTTTTGCTTCCAGCATAGTAGCTGACTGCTGACCAATATTCATGACCCCAGCCTGTTTTCACTGTCCATCTCTAGCTCAAGCCCCACCTCCTCCATGAAGCCTTCCCCATCCTCTGAAATGGCTAATTAATTGCTCCCACTTTGATGCCTTTTTTTTTTTTTTTTTTTGCCAGACATTTTGTCCTAGGATTATAATCAATTGATTTGTTTATTGTATATGTACTAGCTAACATGTATTGACTACCTACTCGAATTGTTCTCTAATTGCTTCAGATGTGTGTAAGTGCTGTCAACATTTTGAAGGCAGGGATATCTTTTCTATTTATCTTATAACCCTCTGAGGACTAGCATGTGGCTGGGAACACAGCCGGCGATGGATAAAAGGGAACGCTTGTGAAATGCTTGTTGAAAGAACATGACCTGTGCACCAACTGATAGCATATCCTAGACTCCTTAGGGCTGAATCAAAGTGAGGTCAAAAGACATTTTTTCTGGAAGATTTTAAGATTAAGGCTTCTTCTCCCTTACACCCTTTGGATTATCTCTTGTGCCCTTCATCATCTTCTCCCTCTGCCTATTTCTCCCCACCACACTGAGAGCTCCTCAGGCCAAGGCACCATGACTTATTCATCCCAAGTGCCAAGTTCAATGCCTGATGCCACAACAAGTACACAAGTATGGATGGATGGATGTGTTTTCAGTTCTTACTGGCCAAGTGGGGAAGGCCAATAGCATTACTGATTGCAGAGCTAGGGGAGTGGGAGAAGAGCTTCCATTCCTATTTCTCTACTGTCCTAAGAATCTGCATACTTGAGGGGCCTGAGCCAGGGACTGGTCTGTACCTGTCGGGTTGGGATGGACTCGAGGTGCGTGGGAAACAGACCATGAGTCCATCATGGGGTGGGAAGCTCTGGCCCGGAAGTCCCGGGTGGTAGAAACAGCAGATTCTTGCATGAGGCCCTTGTTCCTATACCCCAGGGATGAAAATGGTAGGTCAGGGTCTAGAGGCAAGGACACTATGTTCTCCTCCTCGCCTGCTTTGTTGGGTGAATTGGAGGCTTCTGGGCCTGAACTTGAGGAGGTAACCTCAATAGAACCAAATAAACTCTTCTCAGCCATTCCCATCCCTCATCACTCCCCTTGTGGGACTTTCCCCTAAGCTCCACTCTTGCCCTCTTTCTACCTAGTGAATGGGCTTCCTGCTGTTCAAGGCTGTTGCCTTGTCATCTATCAGTAAAGCCCCTCCTTCCAGAAATGTTGTTAGAAGACCATTTGTTTCATTTTCATAGGGTCAAGGGGACTCTAAGAGTCAGCAGTGGTGTTACAGGGCTGAGGCCACCACCCTCGAACCTGGAGCAATTCTGATTAGGAGATTCAAGCAGAAGGAAGAACAAGGGTCTCTGTCTGGGAAAGCGCCCCACAATTAAAATGGTTCCCCTTGACATTCTCCCTTAGATAGACAGACCCACATTTCCGTAAGACTCTTACAGAAAATCATAGCTTTTAGTCACAAAAGTTCTTGGGCTGTTGCAGGAGGTAGAGGGCAGACACGATTGTCATGACTTCTGGTTGGCCTGGTCTCAGTTTTCTGCCTCCATAAAATGGGGGTTTCAGGCCCTGCTTCTTGCCTTAGTCTGAACTCTGCCCCTCCTCTAAAGAGAAAGTGTCTCAGTGCTTCCCCCACCCTCCCTGTGACAGCTACTCCTCTCCAGGGAGATTTCAGTCTCCTCAAGGTGCTGACTGTGTCCCAGCAGCTACAGGGCTGGGTCCCAGGAGCTGCAGAGCCAGGCCCCTCCCTCAAGCCTGGTCTGGGATCTCCTGCCCCAGAAGGCCAGTTAACACTCTGCTGGCTGGAATAGTCCGCTATTTTCATGCTAACGGCACTTCAGTATTCTTCATCTGCCTTTTCCTACATGTTTGTCTCTACCCTCTCCCAGAGCCTGAACACTTGTGTGGATTCAGCAAGGCCTGCACACCAAGTCAGAAGAGAGAATGAATGCCATGGTGATGGCCCTTCCTCTGTGGTCCCTGGGACCAGATGGTACCCGTGGCAAGATTAGAGCTGGAATTGAACCAAAAACAACTTATCATCACATACTCTGCTGCATTCGGTCATGACCAATCCCAACCATTAATGTTTTACTGAATCAGAGACCTAATCTGAAGGTTTTTATTTTTTTCCCTGTCTGCAACCCCAATCTTTTAATAAACCAGTTGAAGCCAGAATCAAACCTACATAAAGTCTCAAATGTCAGAGCTAAAACCAAACCAGAACAGAAAATGTTGTTGGTACTGAACCTGAACTAAGCTATCCTACTTCATTCAGTCTAAATCCCTGGAGAGAAAGGTGATATTGGCCAAGAAGTCTGACTTCCCTGACTCACCCCCGATCCATGCTATCTGCCCCAAGATTGAGTCAGCTTTCAAGACACTTACAGGGTGTCAGAGAAGATGGCAAGTAGGGGCCAGGAGGCCAGGTCAAGGAGAAAAAGGTGGGGCAGGGGCTGGCAGAGAGAAGGCAGCAGATCCCCTGGGCAGCAGAGATCTTTCCCCTCCCTTGATCCCCTTTGCTCCCTTAAGGCAACACACCAATGAGTGCAGGGTATAAGTCTGGGCCTCAGGCATCCTGGGTTTCCATTCTGACTCTATTCTTCCCTGGGGCTTGATTTTTGCCTAATGGAACACTGTTAGGTGAGTTACCTCTTTGAGCCTCAGTGTTCCTCTCTGAATAACTAGAAGAAGCAATCTGCTCGGTACCTATCACAGGAGAATCATAGACTTATAAATATTACTGGAGCTAATCTTGTCGAAACTCTTCCATTCAAAGCTTCCAATCCATGGTGGAACTGGGGTTCAAACCAGCCCCAGCTGGTGGAGTCCAGAGGAAAGCACATGGCTGATGGGGAGAACGCCTTGGAAGTGACTAGGAAGAAGGCTGCTAATGCAGTTCAAGTCTGTGATTCTTCGCATGTCTCTGTCTTGGACAGGAAATTTTGGGTTTCAAAGCTGTCCTCTGTCTTTGCCAGAAACAGGATGGCCAGTGGTGAGGGGAGTGTCAAGGAGTCCCAAAAGAAGAGTGGGATTTTAAAAGCCAACTAATTGAGTCTATTCTATGGTGTCCCACAAAGTGACAGCAATAAATTGAACCAGCCGTTATATGCAGTCCAACACCAAGCTGCACAGGTCCCAAAATCCAACCAGGCAGCAGAGGATACTGGAGATGGGGCAGAGGAGGGAGGTGACAGGGAGAGGTGAAATGAGGCACTGGAGTGTGTTTTTCTATTTGGGATCTACTTCTTTTTCTGGGAAGACTTGACCTCGGTGGAAATGCAGGCTATTTTGCTTGGACAAGGCTCAGCAGCCAGGTAGCACAAGGTACAGAAGAGAGTGACAGTCTTTACTGAGACCAGCAGAAGACAAAATGTGCCTAAACTACTTATTTATTTTGAGACAGGGTCTCACTCTGTGCCACCCAGGCTGAATGCAGTAGCGCAATAATGGCTCACTGAGGCCTTGAGCTCCTGAGATCAAGCGATCCTCCTACTCAGCCACCCAAGTAGCTGGGACTACAGGTGTGCACCACCACAACTGGCTACTTTTTAATTTCTTGAGGGGAGACAGGGTCTCGCTATGTTGCCCAGGCTGGTCTCAAACTCTTGAGCTCAAGTGATCCTCCCCCCTCAGCCCCGCAAAGTGCTAGGATTACAGGTGTGAGCCACTAAACTGACACAAGGACATTTAGTCTAGCTCTAGTAAGAACTGGAGACTTTACTATAGAATGGGTGACTATAGGAGACTATAATCTCTTCAGGAGGGTTTTAAACCCAGGATAACCCCTTTTGCTTCATGGTTAAATTTGGCCCGGCCTGAAGGCAGTAGGATAGACTTGGATTTTGAAAGGTTCTTTTCACCTAAAGAATTTAATAATAGCTACCACAGTGCTACAAAAATGATCTCATTGAACATTTCCAAGCATTCCTGAGGTAAATACTATTTTTAATCCCATTTTATAGATAAAAACTCAGAGGCACAGGAGCGTTAGGCGACCCTCCCGAGATCACACAGCTGGAGAGTGGCGTAACTGAGATTCACAGCTGGAGCCTGAATTCTCTGAAGAGGGGCTAATACGGGGCAAACATAGCTGCCCTTGCCGCTGAACAGAGTAGATGGGTCATCTAAAAGTCCACATTTCCCCCTCATCCGCTCTTCCCCCTTTAGGATCCCAAGTTCAAAGTGGGACATTCTCCTATTTCTTGAGTACAACAGTAAACTCAGAACTTAATTTTGGGGGGCCTTACCTGGGGGGTAAAACTCAGTTTATCAGGGCTGCCTTTGGGGCAGGAGTGTGTGAGGGAAAATCCAGCAGAGATTTAGTGTCCAGTCCTCCAGTTGAAATGAGAATGAAATAGTAACCCTATTAGTACCTTTCCTTTAAATTACAGCTATGTCTGGACAGAAATTAATGTCAGCCTCTTTTCTTGAATATCCAATTCCAATCAGCATATCCAATTAACTCGCTTACCTGCAGCCCCCCCTAAACTCCTTTTCTTGTGCTTCGATTTCTTCTCTAGTTAGCCCTAATTTATGGAGCCCTTACTTGCAATTTGGCACTCTAATATCAAGTTAGTAGTAGTAGTAGTAGTAGTAGTAGTAGTAGTAGTAGTAGTAGTAGTAG
>NC_045434.1:64937110-65054022 GCF_002776525.5 Piliocolobus tephrosceles
AGTAGTAGTAGTAGTAGTAGTAGTAGTAGTAGTAGTAGTAGTAGTAGCAGTAATGGTTTTTGTTTGTTTGTTTGTTTGTTTTGCAAGAGCTATGGATGAGCAGTAGAATTGGGAATCTTCTTCCTGGGTTTCTTAGTGGCAAAGAGATTGGTTCGAAAGGCATCAGCACACAGAGGGAGGCACTGGATCATGTCTGGAGGGCTGGGATTTAATCCCAAGTTTTTCTTCAATTGGCTGTGTGACTTCAGGCAAGTCATTTCACTTGTTTATGTAACAGTTTCTATAGCTGTCCCATAATGGTGGGATGTAATGGTCCTTCGCTCAAAAAAGATATTGTGAAAGTAAAATGAGTTATTAGCTATGAATGTCAGTACTGTCCAGTATTTATCTATTATGTGCCTACCATGAGCTAGGCCTGTGTTAGGAGCTGCAGATATGTGATAAAGGGTAAGGATCCCCTCAGGAAGCCTGGGGATGGGGAAATGGACAATTTAACTGGTCTTCACGAACAGAGGGGTCACCCCTTGTGAGACGAGGTTTGCATGGGGGTCCCAGGGAGACCAGCATAGGGGGCAGAGCAACATCTCACCTGGCCTGAAGGAGGCCCTGAGGGGGTACTTCCTGGAGGAGGTGAGGCCGAAGACGAAATGCATGAGTGGAAATGTGAGTTCTTTGGAAAACGTACAGTGTAATATAAACACAAAGCTGTTCTTGTTACATCTGAGTTCAGATTTCTTAGAAACTTGGTTTCTCAGACCTGAGCATTTGGAGAGGATGAGACTTTTGACACAGAGTTATTGAGGACTCAACATCACTCTCAGCAGGTCTCAGCATCTGATGTCTTCAAATTCACTTCAGAAGAGACCTTTATCACTTGCTTCTACCTCTGTTCACCTGAGGACCCTACGCTTTTGTGGCATATATTAACATATATGTGGCATGTGAATGTGTATGTGTGTGGCATGTGTGGTGTGTGTACCTATGTGGTGTGTGTATGAGTCTGTTGTGTGTATGTGTATGATGTGTATGTGCTATGTGTGCATCAGTCTGTTATATGCATATGATGTGTGTTGTATGTGTGATATGTATGTGTGTGGTGTGTATAAGTCTGTTGCGTGCATGAGTATGGTGTGTATGTGTTGTATGTGTATGTATGTGGTGTGTGTGTATGCAGTATGTGTGTATGAGTCTGTTGTGTATATGAATGTGGTGTGTATGTGTTGTGAGTGTGTATGAGTATGGTATGTGTTGTGTGTGTATGTATGTGTGGTGTGTGTAAGTCTGTTGTATGAGTATGGTGTATATGCGTTGTATGTGGTGTGTGTATGCAGTATGTGTGTATAAGTGTGGTGTGTGTATATTGTGTGTGTGTGTTCAGCCCTTTAAGGAGGTGAAAGGTGGAGAGAGCCTGGTGCTGCTGAGGCTGACCCTGGGAGTGAGCTAATGAGACAGTGTATTTGCAGTTGAGCATTTGGTGCTACGAGAGAAGATTCGAGCTGAAGGTTATTTTTGTAGAGCTTCATGACCCGAATTATTTATAGATTTAAGTCTTTGGTAAGTTCTGTCTCTGAGACTCTTCCTCCCTCTATCCTGCTCATACATTCACACACTCACATACACATACACACACACGCTCTCACATACACATTCAACAGCAGCAACAGCAGCGGCGGCAGTCCAGGGTGCCTGTTGCTGGCCCCGCCCTCTGAGCTGTGAAAACGTTAACTAAGCTTGCAGAGTCACAACTCAGCAGGCTCAGGCTCCCTGGAGGACAGCTAGGAGCCTGGCCCTAAATGCTTGGCTAATTGGAGGGGGACGCAGGAGCCTGGAAAACTTGGCCTGTGGTTTGCACTGAGCTAGCAGAGGAGAGGAAGAAGGGAAACAGGGATGAGGGTCGCTCTTGTCCATGAAGGGGAAGGAGGTTGTTAAGATGTTCTAAGCTTTGAGAATTTCTGCTGCGCCCACCCTTACACACACACACATGCACGCACATGCACACACACACAGTGCTTCCAGGACTGGTCCCCAATGAGTTGTCGGTCAATCTTCGGTTGACACTGGAGAATGACATTTCCATGTACAATTATTTCTATTTCTGTGCATGTTAAGAGTCTGCCCTAGACATTCAACTAGGGATGGGTGGAGCTAACAGCGGGGTGCATGGGGCTAGAGAGTCCTAGATTTCAGGGGGCCAGGCCATGGAGATCTTTCTCCTGGAATGTGGGGAGGAGCCCCCAGAGGACTCACTTGTTCTCTGGACTTTTGCATCTTGGGACAGTATGAGAATTAATAGCCTGGCTAGTAAGGACAGTAGATGAAATGACTATTCATTGAGCATTTACTATGAGTAAGGTCTGTGTTCAAGGGTTAGGGTGGGGAGATTGGATGGTGAGGAGCTCCAGAGACCAGTTTTCTGTTTATAAATTGGGGTGTCTCTGCTCCCTCATCAGATAAGGGTGGATGAGGATGGCCAAGCCCTCACTGGTCCATGCTGCTCATAGAACTAAGAGGAGCGGCCTCTGCTCCATGCCTTCCTACAGTTAATGACAAATTACACTCACAAAGGCACCAGCACCCCATCCCTGGGGTCTCTCCCTTTGTCACTAAGGAGAGAGTGACACAAAGAGCTAGAAGCAAAAAGAATCCAGACCTCTGGGTTCTACTTTTGGAGAATTTTGAACTCCAAGGGCCAGGACAAGAGCTTATGAGAGGTTAATTACATTGGGTGTTTCAGGAACACAGGGCTCAGGCCTTAGTCCAACCCCACCTTTAAACACTGCTCCAACTCTAGGCTTGGGCAGGTCAGGAGGCTCTAGGAACAAGACAAAGCTGCCAGGGGCACAGGAAGCATTTGATTGTTCTGGGAAACAATAAGATAAACACAGCGGAGACGGCCGAAGCATTAAGCAGCCTCAGATGAAATCAAATCATGCAGAAGCAAAGCAATAATTCACATGGAGCACATAGAGTTGGGGGTGTGTAGCTGGAGGGGTGGTAGGAGGAATTAATAAAGAATAATGAGGAACATCTGCCAAATCTGAACACTTGTTTACCCCAAGTTCTAGTAGTGTGGGCACTCGGAATCTCCATTCAAGACACTGCACACAGGTTCCTTTCCTGGAGATGCCCTGGTTGTTTCAGTATAGTTTTGAACCTCTTAGGCTTTTTGAACTGGAATGATTTAGAGCCACTCTTTCAAGTCCATGGGGAGTGCAGGGCAGCCTTTCTCACCAAGCTCTGGAATAGGGTGTGGTGAGAATTGGCAGAATTAGGCATATCGACAGGTTAACTACCTTGGAAATGCCCATCTCACTCCTCAAAAATGGGCAGGAATAGGAAACTAGCACTTCCTGGGACTGGATATACATGGTGCTTTCAAATAGATTCTCTCTCTTTATAAATTTAGTTCAACACATTTATTGAGCATCTATTCTATGTCAACCTGTGTGCAAAAAGTTAGGGATATAAACATGAATACTCTTCAAAACTCTGAGGTGGGCATCCCCACTTTAAAGAAAAAGACATGTTAAGTGTCTATTGCAGGATCACGTAGCTAGAAAGTGGCAGGGCGAAACTTGAAGCTGAGTCTGTCTGATTCCAAAGCCTGAACTCTTTTATTCTGCCTCCCTCCAGAGCCTAGGCTTTCTCTAAGTTAAACAGTAGGACAATGCCTACATTAGGACTAAAAACTACATTTAAAAAGCGCTGGGTGCCTCTGGAGATAAGTCCTGGTGAACAAAATAGATCATATAGCTGTCTCCTCTGTTGTGACAAAGGCGGCCACCTGCAGTCTGGAGAAAGGAGCAAAGGATGGGGTGTTTAAGAGGGTTATTACTCTCTTTAATTAATTCATTCTTTTCTACGGCCTGAGATTGCCTTGCATTTTATAATCTGGAACAGTAATCTTTGCTTTGATTAACACTTTGAGGATGGCATTTCCAGCTGTAGGGATGGGAAGGGAGGTCGAGAGCGCTGAGCACCATTATCTGACACTGGGCTTGTGCCTAAATGCAGGAGACTCCCAGAGATTTTAAAAGAAGTCATTAAAAACACACACACATGTGGCATGTGCCCACCATGGTGCAGAAAACCCATGGTAACCGAGAGAAGTGGAGCCTACATCCATGCCATTGAATTTCTCTTCCCATTGCTAGTGCGCTGGGGCTGAGTCTTTATTGCCTCTTATCTGGGCTACTGCAATAACCTGAGAAATCTCCCTGCCTCCAGCATATTCTTGTTCTAATCTATTCTACCGAACACTGCCAGATTAATCTTCTTAAAACACTTGTTTGATCCTGCCTTTTCTGTATGCAAAATCCTTAAATTTCAGGTGTTTGTAATTTTCTTTCTCTTGCTTATCTCAGTCTCCTAATTTTTTTTTTTATGATGAACATACACTACTTTTGGAATACTGAAAAAAGTAAATCATGGCATGTATTCCTGCATACACACACACACACACACACACACACCACCTTCAATTGTCCTCTTTAATAATTTAGAAGAATTCATACTCCTCAGTTTGTCATTCAGGGGTCTAGCTAACACGGTCTTCTCACCATTTTCCAATTTGCATCCCCAACTTTTTGGTTCTTTTGCTTGACAATTTATTCTACCTCCTAGATTCTAACCATCCTTCAAGGCCTTATCCAAATGCCACCTACTCCATGAAGCCTGCACCAATCCTTCCTTGGAATTCCCGTAGCACCTAGAATGTCTCTTGGCACAGTTACTTGTAAACATATGCAGCGTGGAATACTATGCAGCCATAGAAAAAGGATGAATTCATGTCCTTTGTAGGGACATGGATGCAGCTGGAAACCATCATTCTCAGCAAACTATCGCAAGAATAGAAAACCAAACACCGCATGTTCTCACTCGTAGGTGGGAATTGAACAATAACACTTGGATACAGGAAGGGGAACATCACACACCAGGGCATGTTGTGGGGTGGGGGGAGGGGGGAGGGATAGCATTAGGAGATATACCTAATGTAAATGACGAATTAATGGGTGCAGCACACCAACATGGCACCTGTATACATATGTAACAAACCTGCACTTTGTGCACATGTACCCTAGAACTTAAAGTATAACAAAAAAGAAAAAGAAAGATAGGCTCCTGGAGAAGAAACCATGCTTTGAACAGCTTCATATGGCTTACTACACTTGGTACTGCCCTGCACACAGTAGGCTCTCAGTAACACAGGCTGATGGAATGAAGGGATCCCTATTGCTGAGACTGGGCAGGAGTACAACTTTACTCATGGCTCACATTGATTGAACCCCTATTATTGTTCGATGTCATGCTAAAGACTTTATGTACATTTTCTCATTTAATCCTCACAACAACCTAATGGGGTAGGCACTACTATTATCCCTAAGGCTAAGATGAGGAAACTGAGGCATAGTAGGGTGAGGTAACTTCCCTAAGGTCACAAAGTTGGTAGGGAAGTTGGTAGGCAAAAGAGCCAGGATCTAAACTCTGTTGGGTCTTCATTTTTCTAGGCCTATTTTTCCATCACTAGAGAAAAATGAGCAGAGAAAGAGGGAATCTTGCTCCATGCCATCCCACCCACCTGAAATCTTCCGGAACCTGGCGTGTAAACACACTATCCACATTTGTTTCTGTTGAAATGATCTTTTCTGGCTCCCCAGTGGACTGGTGAGAGCTCTTAGGAGGAAAGTAATATAAATACTCAAGGTACTGCTATGAAAAGAACTCCAGAGCCACTAAGCAAAGCCCTGCTGGCTCAGACAGGTGGAAAGCAAGGACTGAGGTCACAAAGATGAAGTCAGAGTTGGGGTCTGAGGAGCAGGGTAAGAGGAGAAGGGAGGGAAGGGAAGTCAGGCCAGAAAGCCTCCATCCCCTGCAGTCCCCGGCAGCTAGCCCAGGGGTACCCTGTGTGCTCTGGTCTGTGTAACTGCTTGGCAGAGCCCAAGGGCAGAACAGACAGCTGGGGGAGGGTCTAGCTCTTTTAAAAGATTCTGTTTGAATAGCTGTCATCTTCACACCTTTTCCCATCTCCACTCCCAGGAGAGGGGCTTTAATAATGAGCTGCTTCATGAAAACAGGCCCCTAATTAATTCATTGCTGTTCTTCTGGGGCCAGATCATTCTAATCAAGGTGGGGTGGGGGTGGGGTGGCGAGTAAGGATTGTCTCGATCTGCTCGTTCTGCCATGGACTCTCTTTGCTTCCCGCCATCACTGCTCCAAGACCCTCCCCGGTCACCTTGTTCTCTTTGGCTGGACACCTGCTTGTCCTCAATGCCCACCCCCTTTTTGTGCTAACGCCCCACAGCTGCTGGGCAGAGTGCCAGCGTGAAGACTCTGCTGGTGCTGGGTACAGTACAGCAGGTGCCCGGATCTCACTGCAGAGTGGGAGGGAGAGAAGCAAGGCTTGGCCCTGTGAGGAAGGAATTTTGTCCTGCCTTTACTCTGAGCATTCTCAGAATATCCAGTGTGCTCAACGGTAGGCAAAGTGCAGCCTCTATTCTTCTCCTCAGGCCTCCCCAAATCCTCCTGGCCCCTGAGAAGTTGGCACTACCTAGGATGTCATGTGCTCTTGGGCCTGGGCAGCCACATCACCGCACCCAAAAAGTGGCGTCGGCTGCAGAGGATGTCGGTGGGTGACCGAGGACTAAACCGAGGGAGCTACACTAGGACCAACTCAAAACAAAAATAACCTTAAAAAATTCTCCCCTCTCCAAGCCAGATCACAGCAAGAGACAATGGAAGTTAGAGATTGTACAAGTGTCACCTTGGGCAGTCTCTTCGTAGATTTTTCTGATTTCCTTTCTAGACCTTCCAAGCCCTGCACTTCCATCTTCCCTTTCGATAGACGTTGATTGTCCAGTGAAGGCTGACGTGTAGCTCTCTGAGGTGGAGGCCACACAGGGGCACTCAGTCAAGGGAGTGAATTCTCACTTTCCTCATCTACAAAGTTGGTAACACAACATGCCAGCGTGACAAGGCAGAGGCAGAAACAAATGAGATAAGGAATGTGAAAGCATTTGGGAAAATGGAAAGGAAAGCATGAAGGAGGGGGATTTTGGATTGATTTATCTCTGATTCATAGACTTGGGTGGGACCAGACTGAGGAGGAAAATTGGGCAGGGAGGAAATTCTTCAGGGGGACATGGGGGAAATTGATACCTCCTCCTCTGATCTTTCCAAGGGAGCAGGATTCCGGGGAGGAGGAGGAGGCGGCAGCAGAGGGGCAGCAGGTGTGTCGAGTGGGAGCCCCTTGCATGGTGGCAGTTCCAGCCTGCTTTTGAAGGCAGCCTCTCTCAGAGCAAGGAGGAGTCGTTTGACTTAGGGTCTCCATAGGACCAGTGCTGGGGACACAGAGGGCCACGGCCACTGGGCCGAAAGGACGGCAGCCTTCTGTCTCAGACCCTTTTCACTTTGTGAAATAGAGAAAAGCAAGGGGGAGGCTCCAGTCCTTCACCCACAGAGAGAAGGCAGCTCGGGGCAAACCTACCCACTGCTAATATGCTCCTTAAAAAGCGCTGAAAGGAGCTATAGCCTGGCTTTTGTGTGAAGTACTAAAGCATCCCTCGTTCTGCCCCTCCCACACCCCCACTCTTCTAGAATGTTTTTTTCTCTTAAAAGAGTGCTCCACCTCTCCGGGGACTAGAATCATTAACTGAACAGCACTTTGCCTCTCATAGCTTTTGACAATTTGGCAGTAAGTTGGAAAGTACCAGAGAAGCTGCAAAGAAGCGGGGGTGAGGATGGGGAGGGCGAGACCAAGGGGGTGTGCCTGGAGGACCCGCCTGGGGCCTGCCTGACTCCTGGCCCAACACCTGGCTGCACTGGATCTGCCCCACCCTCCCTGCCCAGCTCTGGCTTATGGGATGCTGGGCTCCAGCTGTCAGGGGGGTGTGGTGGGGTGTTCAGGGGAGTGTCACATGGCTTCCCATCTTCACCCCCTCTTGCTATAGCCTGGAGGCTGCCTGGGGCTGGCTGACAACCAATCTGGACAAAGGGATCCCTCCAGGAGAGGTGGGAGTTAATGCCCTTCATTCTGCCTGACACCAGGACCTCCCTGTGAAGTGCAGTGAAGGAGTACCCGATTCTTAAGGAACGGAGAGCCTGTGTGGCTGGTGAGGAAGGATGGTCTAAATAATGACCCTGGGGCAGCAAAGTCTAAGTTCTGGGCGTTTCCTAAGTGGGGAAAGCAGGGTGAGAGAAAGGAGGGTTATGGGTTTCCCAGTCAAGTTGTGATAGAAACAGACCAAAGGGAGAGGTTTCTCCGGTTCCTGAGATGACCTATGCTGGAATATTTCCTGTTCAGCCTCAGACATCCTCACTATTAGGAAGTAAACAGCTTTGGGGGTGCTCGTTAACAGAGGCAATGAGTCTTCAGCTTCCCTGGAGAGGATCAGAAAACTCTTGCTCCTCTCTCCCCACTAGGAACTCATTCTTATTTAACAATCCTAGAATGTGAGCATAGCTACACCTATTGAGCACATACAATGAATTGGACAGGACGCCAGGCACCTTATGTAAATGATTTACATGCAAATCATTTACAAAACCCATTTCACTGATGAAACCCAAAACCCATTTCACTGATGAAGAAACTGAGACTCAGAGAGGTTAAGTAACTGCCTTAGGCCACACAGCCAGTCAGTAGTAGAAAGGCATGCCAACTTGAGTCAGTTTGATTATAAAATCTTTTATTAATCCATTTACTTCCCTAAAATACACTCACCTTTGTCTTGTGTATAATGTTAACATCTTACTGTCTGTCATTTTAATGCTCTTATTCTGCTGTCTGAGCCTCATCTAAGTGCCAACATAAATTATAAATTCCCAGATGTAGAAGTTGAATCTGTGTAGTTCATTTTATTCAACTTTTAGCAGAGTGCCAAGCATGACAGGGTGCTTAAAAATTGCATTCGATCCCTGAATCAAGTGAGAGCTCCAGAAAGCTGCAAACTTGGACCACAAAAGCCTAATCAGCAAGCTTCCCTTTCCTTCACAGCCTCAGGAACTTATTTTTTAGTGTTTGTTACTCCATGAGAATAACGCATTGAATGCTGCTTGTTGCATGGAAGTCACAGCCTGGGCACTTTGTCGGGAGCTAATACAAGAAATTGCCATATAAAAGAAGCATCTGATTTGGATGTCAAACTCTTGTCCTGATGTCTCTACAAGGTCTCACATGATAAATCACTTACAGAATGTAATGTCTTGGAATTGTCCTAAAAAGTAGGGACACTGCCTTCTCTCAAAGTGTAAAGATTTCTAGCTCATTTCATTTCCCTTTATGACTTGGCCGCTGGGACACTCAGGCCAAATCTCATGCTGGGTCCTGGTGCCTATGTTGACCTTCTTGGTAACATGTGTTTCTATTTCCTTTGTGGCTCGGCCTTTCTAGTTCTAAGACAGTTATCATTCCATGTTGGCCAAATCTTCTATTGTAAGTCATCTTAATTCCTTCTTTGGAAAGAAGTGAGATATGAATACATGCAAATAATTATGCTCAGGTCTTTTCTTTGTACCCTACGAATCTGTACCTGTTGTAAACTGCCTCAAAATATTCTCGGGTCTCTTTACTCTGTGCTTATATCCTTTGCCTCTTCAAGGAGGAGTTGGCCAGTGGATGTTTCTGAGTGAGGGTCTAGGCTACTCTCAGGATGTTGTAAGTGAGGGGCTGGATGACAGGGGTGAGGTGGGGAGATACCATTCAAAACAGAAAGCCAGGGGTTGATTTGTATTCCACTGCACTAATAAAAATCCAGACTCCTAGGGGTCTGGCCCATAATAAGGCTCTGTAATTATTTGTAAAATGGAAGAATGAATAAATAATGAATGAACGCTTTTCTGGCCAAGAGATTCTTCTCATAGGAGAGAAGGCAAGACCGTTTGGCAGAAAGCCCCATCTTCAGGCCACAGAGGAGACTCAAGATCACTGGGAGCCCAGCGGAGTCCAAGCTCTCCATGCCATCCTTGTCCCCAGCCAGGCCAAAGCATTCGTCACCTGCACCGTGTGCTGTGAAACCAGGCCAGTGTGCTGGACACTAGAGGAAGGAGGGTGGGAAGTGGGAAAGAAGGAAGGTAGGAAGGAGGGAGGACAGAAGCCTAGGTACAGCTTCTGATGCCTTTCTCTTCTTCCCCCGTTGAAAGAGACAGTCACAAAAATGCTAGTCCACAGTGAGTGTGAGGAGAGAACTGGTGGTCTCGAAACATGTGTCCCTCTGTCTGTTTTTACTTAAAATCTCCTCTTAACTCCCACCTGCCTCTCTCTTTCTCCTTCCCTTCCTTGTCTCTCTCCCATCAATCCCCAAGTCTCTACATACACTGTTTCTTTCTCTGTGCTGTCTCTGCTTCTTTTCCCTGTGTCTTTCTCCACTCTCACACATACACATGACCTGTCCAAGATCCCCAAGAGAAAAGCTCTTCAGAAACCCGCATTTCCCCGTCTGCCCCAGACTTCAGAGGCAGTTAAGGGCAGAAGACAACAGCCCCGGAGCACGGGAACTCTACCACCTCCCAAACTGACCTGTGCCCAAACCTGGACTTCCATTCTAATCCCAGTGGCCTTGCCGACATTAGTTGGACTAATTTTTTCCTGTAATTAAAAGGAACCCCCCCCCCCCAACTCCATCTCTAATCCCAGATAATTAGCTCTCTGATTGCCAGTGCTGGGCAGGAAACCTCCTGTTTGGAGAGGGATTTTGGACAGACAGATTAGGCAAACACTATGCAGGAAGCTGCACTGGGAAAACAGGCTGTTCTCAAAGTTTGTTGTTAAAAGAGATTTGTGGTGGGCAAAAGGGCCTGATTCCCTACAGGTGGTCTGAGCTGCCTCTGACCCTGTCGGTTTCTCCAACAAATGGGTCGCTTTTCTTGGCTTTCAGGATCTTCCCTGTGGCGGAGCCCTGTGGTGGGCTCTATCTCCAGCACACGGGGCAAGGAGTATTCCCAGGAAGCACATTCCTTCGTGCTCCCAGGGAGGACTGTGCTTCTCTGCATGGGAGAGGGAGGGAGAGCCGTAGAGGCATCCACCCCCACAGGCTAGCTGGACGATGGTCAAAGGTTACTAAAATATGGCAGGTGATAACATAACCACCATGACTCCAATCAACCAGGGAGTGGGAGAAATGCCAGGAAAATGGGGAAACCCCTTCCCGAGAGGCTCTAGGGAGGGCTCCTCAGAGCTGGGCGTGGATTCTCCCAGCCAGTGCTGTCCTTTGTCCATATAATAGGCACCGCATTGTCATCTGCTGGGCTGAGAGTAGGCTGAAGGTAACGATATTTTGTTTGTTTCTACCACCTAATTTTTCTTTTTTGATCTTCATGATCATCCTGTGGGGGGAAGTATCTTCCCACAGAAGAGGAACTGATTCCTGGTGAAAGCTCAAAATCACCAAGCAAAACTCTGCGGAGCCAATGCTCAAGTACCAGGCTCCAAGAAGATGGCTGCCGGGAAGACGGCTGCCCCTGCTCTTCGCACAATCCCATGTCCTCCAGCTCCTGCTCTTCCTGTCTTGAGAGTTTGGGCATTTAGGATGTTAGAGTCATGGGAGACTGGGGACACCAGCCACCCAAGGGGATTTAGGACTCTGACAGCCAAGGGCTGGTCAACTCCTCTGTGAAGATCTGAAAGTCTGGTGCTACCATGACGCCCACCTGCACTTCTTGCTGACATGGACTGGAGCTGGCACTATCAGGCCTCTAAATAACCTCGGGAGGGCCGGATCTCTGATGCTGCTTCCCCCTCTCTGTGTTACTCAAAGCCATAAGATTATTCACTCTGGTTCTCAGAGAGGAAGGGGCAGTAACTGAATCCAGGGGCTGGTGTGTGGGAGGGAGAACCTGTGCTTCCAGAGCCAGGGAGGGGGCAGCAGGGGCTGGTGGGCTGGCACTTGGGGGATTTGTCCAGCCTGCTGGTTGAGGCGCCTGGCCCTGCTCCCCCACCATGGCTTCTGCAGTGAGCTCAGGGCAAATGGATTCCAGATGGGCTATCAGGTTTGCCCACAGTCGACTGTAAGGCTCCTCTGGTCTCCCTCAGCAGCTCCCTCAGCTCTGATTCAGCTGCACGCGGAAGGCCTGCTATGGAATGCCAGTGAAACCCAACCCATCTCTCCCACCAGAGCCTCCCTCACTCCTTCTGCTACTAGAGATAGCACGTTTTTTCTCTGTCCCTTCTTCCCTTCATTAGTACAACCCCCCGCCGCCCAGAAGTAGAAAGGGTTAGTGTGGGGAATTTAGCTGACAGTTGGGCCTCTGGCTCTGGAGCTCTGAACTATTTCCCCCTGGGAAGGGTAGCTGTATAAGGTTCTGGGTTCAAGTTCTGAATATTTGAGAACAGTGTGCTTGTAAGGGGAGCCACGGGGGTGGAGGAGATACTCCTTGTGTCCCTCTGATTGCCAGATCAGTCTAGCTGGCCCTGACGCAGGCATGGGAGGGAAGAAAGGAGAACACAGAACTAGGTAGAACAAGGCAGCCGGATATCTGATAGCCCAACAGCATCTTATTGTTGTGTGGCTTCCACACGGACAGCATCATCTCATTCAATCTGCCTAATAGGCTGGAAGAAAGACAAGCTTTCTTTATCCCCATTCTGTGTACAGATATACCAAGGCTCTGGGAGGTTTAGAGCACAGATTTGGTTTTGGTCTCCTGAATCTTGCCATAAACATTTTTGAGGACCTACTATGTGTTAAGGATAGCATTTATGCTTTGGGGCACAGAAACAAATGCAACACAGATCATGCCACAGAAACCAGTGCTGTTTTCCTATGGCACATAATTCATAGATTAATTATTCTCAGAGAGGGCCCACTGGGCCTTGTAATATAATCGACTTTTACACGTCCTCATCTCTCCACTGCTGTTTTAAAAAGATCAAGTTCATTTCTACCTTGTAGAGCTAGGAAGGAATTACTGCAAGTGGCATGAGGGAATCACATCAGGATTTCCTGCCTTGGTTTCCCTTTGTTATCAAAATTCTGCTTTCTGGTGATTTGCTTCTGGAGTTTCCAGAACATTCCATCTCAGCCTCCTCCACCCAGAGCTGCTGCTCCTAGTCTCCCAGGTCTGCCTTGGGTCCTTTTTAATGACTAGCAGGCTGGAGGTGATGCTGTCTTATCAGGGTTGATTAGTTAGGCTGAAATTTGCATTTTGCTTCAGAAAACCAGTCTGGAATCTCTGGCAGAAAGCAGCAGGGATCCAGCTTCAATAGAGAATGCCCCTGAGGCCCAAGCATTTGAATGAACCACAGAAGCCTTTTCTACCCTCTCCTTCTCCTTCCTCAAGCCCCTTCTCACCTCTCCCCTTACACCAGAAGGCTGGTTAACTGTAGCAAAGGGCTCTCTGAATGTGCTTGCAGAAGAAAAGGCTTTATTTTATTTTTTGCTTCTTCAAAGAAAATGCGAAGCTCCCTCCAGCCTCTCTGGAGAATCAGTGAGGGAACAGTCTGTCTCAAAATGCCATTAAAACATCTCTCAAATTAAAAACAGTCCTGAAATGTGCAACTTCACGAGAGAGTAATTCACTAATACGCAAATGGTGGACTCTGACCACCTGAGGGCATGGATGAGTGGCAAAGGCTCTGTCCTGTGGTGCACAAGTGTCCTTGGGCAGGACATTTAGCCTCTCTCAGCCTCAGCTTCATCTCATTAATAATAATATAAAAAATTGTTATCTTTCTCCTCCCTCCCTAATTTCAGGGTGCTTTGGAGGGAAAAGTGGTCCTGTTACTCTCAGAGATAACGGTCTTGGTTCTCATCGCATGCATCTCCAGCCTCTCTCCCCTGCCCTCCCTTTCTTCACAGTCATGGTGCTATTTTAAGTTGAGGCTTCCAGCCAAAATCTGTACTTTATTAATTACGCGTCAACTACTCTGTGTCATGTTTAATGCATTTTCCAGATTGTATGGAATCCACAGTAAAAGGAGGAGTCTGAATGTGGCCTGGGTGCCTGGCAGGGTAGGTGCTGGGAGGAGACAGGGAGCAGGAGCCAGCCTATGTGTGCCTCAACTTGATCTCTCCCCTTCTTCATCCTGGAGTCTCCACTGAGGCCAAGTGCAAATCCTGCTTGTAGCTCCTTGGAGCTCTCTGTTTAAAGAACATGCAGCACCCTGTGTAGAAGCACAGCACCCTGATGGGAAGGTAGAAAAACCTGCCTCATTAAGAAAGGCCAAAGGGCTCGGGACAGCTGACATCCATTAGCAGGAAGGGCAGAAGGCTGAGGATGATTGGAAAATGTGGCTCAGTGATATGCCAAGGAAAGACTGGAGATGACACTAACCATCTGTTCTTCTCTGAAGAGGAGATGGAAATAGCATTTGTATGGGAGCAGAAGAGAAGTGAGCTAGACCTGGGTATTACATTCCTGACTGCTAGGTTTCGAGAGCTGTTTCTAGCTGTGCGATTTGGGCAAGTCCTTCAGTGTATTGGGCCTCAGTTGACTGATACGTAAAGTTAGCATCTACTCAAGGTGAGCTCTGAGGTCCTTTCTAGCTTTGGCCCTTTGTGCTTCTTTCTTTGAGGAGACTATGGGGAGAAGCACAATCTTTTTAGGGGAGTACAAAGATGAATCCTGCATGCTTCTTGACCTCCAGGAGTTCACAATCAGGCAAGGAAGGCAGATAAACTATGAAGTAAACGTAACAGCAAACAGGTACTGTTCCGTGTGCTTTACCTGTATGAAGACATTAAATGCCTACAACAGCTCTATGAGGTAGGTCCTACTATTATCTCTGTATGCCTGATGAAGAAAGTAAGGCACTGAGAGGTTAAGTAACTTGTGCAAAGTTATACTCCTAGTAAGAGCAGAGCCAGGTTTTGAGCTCAAATAATCCCACTCCAAAGTCTGTAACATTCAGCCCTGTGCACACTGCCTTTAACCAAGAAATATAAGCAACTCACATACATGGCTGACTCTGCTAAGTGCCGTAACCAATGATAAGAAACATGGGATTACAGAGGGGCAAATCAGGAAGGCTTCACTGAGGAGGTGTGATATAACTTAAGCCTGAAAGGACAGGGCACTTCCTCAGGCAGAGGGGGGCATGGCAGGGACAGCTTCAGTCAAGGCACAGGCATGAACTGAGCCTTGAGCCAAGGCACGGGGGCACTTAGGGAAGAGGGAGGGATTGACAAAGCTGGAAGAACAGGGTGTGAGTGTGGCAGAAGTGGCATGGGGAAGGGATGTAGGGAGGGATGAAGTGTTTCTGGTGGAGGGATGCCAAGACCTTGCTCAAGAGACTCAGCTATACCCTACCTACAAGCTGCGGAGAGCCATTAAATGATACAAAACATGTGAAAGCTAACTCAGAGCAGGCAGGGCAGGAGCCAGCACAAGTTCAAGAACAGATAATAAAAAAGTCTCAGCCTGGGCTGGGGCAGGGAGGTGGAAAGGAAGGCAGGTGAGGGAAAAGATGAACAGACAAGATTTGGCAACAAACTCAATGTGGGAAATGAGGGAGAGGGAGCAGTAGGGGAGTCAGAGAGTTCACCTGTGCCCGGAATGGCTGGTGGGAAACGTGGATGGGCTGCCCCAAGGGGCATGGGGTAGGGAGCTCTAAACTGCATATTAGGGATGAGACAGCGAGGCTGACAAAGCATTTGCAATTCAGCTTAAATATTGCTTCCCCAGGAACCTTTTCCTGATCCCTTTTCTCCCAGTAGTTCTGGTTCCCTAGTTACAGGTTTCCATGATGCTTATTGGACTTTGGACATCTCTACAACACTGGCCAGCCATGTAATAAACAGTTATTTGTGCAACCACTTGCTGGTGTCCTTTCTCCCAACCATCCTGTGTTTTGTTGAGTTCGGTGTCCCCAGTGCTGAACACAGTGCCTGGCACATCGAAGCTCCATAAACCCTTGCTAAATGAATTGATGATCTCTGCCTCTGGGCCGGATGCCCTTCTCCCACTCTTGGATGTCAGCATGGTGGGATCTCATCACTGCCTCCCACAAAGGGGCCGCTTCTCCCCATGGAGCACAGGAAGGCAGATGTATTCATGTGTTCACTTGTCCACTTTGCCCACACTTACGGGTTCTGTCGCTTCCATACAGTGTTTTGCCGCATGGCAATAATGAACAATTTAGCATGGAAATTGACCTTAGCAGGAAGGGGCTGGCGTGTGTGTGCCCCATTGGAGAGCATTTGGTTAGGGGACACCTTTAACCCTGCAGGCTGCAGAGGAAGAGATCTGTGATTCCCCTTCCTGGGCAAGCGCCTCCCAGCCCAATCCACCTCTGCCTCTTCTTTGTTCCCCGAAACCCCCCTCTGCCCCATTCACCACCAACATCTACCTGCGGAGGCGCAAGATGAGAAACAAGAGCTCTACCCCTACTCCCTGAACCCTGTTCAGGACTCTGCAGTTCTTTGCTCCCCATGCCCTAATGCAAAAGGGAAGAGCAGAGGTGAGCCTTCCTTCCCTTCCCTCTCACAGGGAGGTTTAGTACCAGTTGCTTTTTGGTGGTGTCTTCCATTGAGGGCCAGTTCCAGACACCTTCTAAGAGATACTTTCTTTCCAAATCCCCACAGAATTTGGAGGGAAAAGGGAAGATGAAAGTATCTGATACCCTTAGAAGTGGAATAATTTGGCTCCTTAAAAAGACAGGGCAGGGACCACCTTTGAAAACACCTAAGAAAGAGAATAAAAACTCTGTTTTAGAGGCTGGGCTGAGTGAAGAAGCTGGAGCTCCCTTCACGCAGGCGCTAAACCCAGCCCGCCTCGCCTTCAGATCCCTGGGTGTCAGTCCAGCAGTGGCTCCCTGGGGGCAGAGGAGGGAGCTCCTAAGGACGTACTTAGCAGGCGCTGCCTGACTCTAGCGGCACTAATGGATTCTCTTATCTCACTGGGACCCTTGTCTGCAGATCGGCAAAGCTGCAAGGAGGTGGCAGGTTAAAAATACTCTGTTAGCAAAGAGGCTTAGGTGGGGGCCTTGCCAGGGGAATTACAGTGATGAGAGGCCTCTGGGGCGGGAAGTCAGGGATGGAACAAAAGCTGCTGGACCCTCCGCTTCTCTTCTGCCTTCCATTTGAATTTGCTGCAATGATTGGCAAAGGTCTGTGGAGATGGAGGGATTAATGTTGCCTCTTTTCTAAGGCCTGGGGAGCCATGTAGCGAATGAGGACCATGGCAGTCACCTGGCCTCCCTCCTTCTCAGCCTGAGGCTTGGGCATCCTTGGCAATGCCAGCAGATCTCTGGTGGGGGCACCCAAGCCCTCATTCATCTTATAGCTTACGTTCTCTTACCCAGGAAAAGAAACTAAGTCTCAGATGGGAGGAAGTAATAGTACCCGGTGTTTAGAGAATGTTTGTACTGCCTCTGAGTGTTCCTACATAGAACACCTCACTGAGGCCTCACAGCATGCCTATGAGGTGAGGATAATTACCCCGGTTTTATATTTGGGGAAACAAGGCTTTGTGAGTTTACGAGACTTGCCCAAAGTCACACGTCTAGGAAGTGGCAGCGTGGACTTCAGTAAGGGCTTTCTGATGTCCTCTCCAGGGCTCTTCCTGCATCCTCCATTCTCTCCACGATTTTGTTCTCCTTAACTCTCCCATCAGGAAAACACCAATGGGGCAGTTCTCCTCAACAGCCTCTTTCAACTTCATCTGTCTTAAAACCCCACAAGCCCAGCTGCCCCTACGTGGTCTGGGGCTGGTCGAACCCTAGGCTGGTCTTGGGGTCCTTAGTCTCCACCCCCTCAGGACCAGAAGGCAGCTTGAGCAGTCTGCCTCACCTCAGCTTGGCGTTCCTGCCTCACCTTAGAACTACGGAGTCCGAGGACTGAGAGCGGCCTCAAGCCTCCGGTGACTTCATCCTCTCCCACATGGGCCAGGACATCTGGGTCTCATTTTTTGATCAGAGAGAACAAATGTTCTACAACTCCCATTGACAAACTGATTCAGTGCTTACTGTTCTCCTCTCTCCTGCTCAGAAAGGTCCCCCCCCCAAGGTCTGACTTCCTACTACAACTGAGGGCTCTTTCTTCCATACAGATGAACTGACAGTTACTTCCATGGGCAGACCCCATCTCTTAACAGCCCAAGGAGAGAGAACTCTGAAAAGGGAACCTCTCCTTCCCCACCATCCCACCTCTACAAAGAAATGATAAGGATAGATTATGTTTCTCACATTAAACACACAACATAGAAAGGAATCAACCACAAATAGTGAGGTTTTGAAAAAGGGAAAAAATCTCGATAACATCAGCAATTAGTGACAGGAGTTGTATTCCTGGTCACAGATTTGCTAAAACACCTTCTCTCCGAGGGATTTCTGGCTTAGGTGACTGCCCTAAGAGCAGACATTCGGCTGGCTTGGACCTAAGGCAGCCAACTGGTCTGCATTGCTTGAACCCTCAGCAGGCTCAGCCCACTGAGCTGGCAGCAGGGATCCCAAAAGACAAAAAGACATGATCATTGACCTGCAAGTACTTCCTGAAGATCCGATAAGGAAGGCATTCAAATAAAGCTTGAATGCCTCCTGCGCAAAGTATGGTGCTATGCACAGAATGCTGAGTATGATCTAGTCCTTGATCTTAGCAGCTTGTTTTGAGAGGGAGCAACATAGGTAACTATGAGGCTTAATGACAAACGTACATGGAGCAGTTTGGAAAATGCCTCTGAGTTCAAAAGAATGAGAGATAAAGTCCCTGGGTTCCAGGGTGAGGAAAGAAAAATTAACAAATGTACAAAGTTTATAACAATGAAAACTGCAAAGAACACAGAATGAGGATTTCATGCATTGATGTAAAAATTAAAGGTGGCGTGTGGAGTGGGAGGAGAGGGGGGAACACATATTGAAAGAAACCTAGAAGGGAAGGGTCTCTTTCTAAATAGATGGATTCTAAACCTCTGGTTTCGGTTCCTCACACTTCACCTGGGTCAGGCATAGCACTCCTTCTTCCTCACGTCAAACCACAAAGCTCCCAGCACAATGGAATTTTGTGTGTTGCTGCAACTCCACACCTGAGTCTGCACCTGGGGCTACTGAATGAGAAAGGGAGTTCCCAAAATAGAGAGCAGAGCTTGGGGCTACGTTGGAATGTCAGTTAGCTGACTGCCAGCATCTCTAGGTCGCTGGGGATAAGCATCAACTAGGCAAAGGAAATCCATGTATGATTTCCAAGCTTCACTTATCTCAGTGCTGAATTTTAACCTTATTCTCTCAGTAAATCCTGGACCACAGTTCCTAATGAGGACTCCCCTGACTATGGCGATTTTATAGTTTCTGGAAGAAAAGGCTGAAAGGAAGAGAGGAACAGGAAGGGAGAAAAGAACACCAGGAAAATCTCTGCCCTCTCTCCCACACCCCCCTCACAGCAAAGTGGGCCGCTAATGCATTAATTAACTAAGTAGTTTTGAATGTACTCCATTGCACCTCATTGTCCGCAGCTGCCATTCCCTGGAGGCGCCATAATATGCTCAGCGCATACTATATAATTAAATATCAACACATGTGTCCCCTGCCCAGTGCTGGGATGCGTATTTACTTGTGTTAATGAGAACCAGAATGGCCTTATGGATGAGAGGCCCATAGAGGTAGGAGGCGAGGAGCATGTCTCCTGAAATTGAGGTGCATATGCCCTAGCGCCCTGCTCTTCTTACTTCCTACCACCTCCTCCCAATATCCTGTCCCCAGAAGGCCATCTCAGGACCCCTGGTGGAAGCTTTTCACCAGACCACAGGCCAAAGTGCCATCAGCTGCGCTCTTCCCTAATGGGCGTGAGCAGCAGCAGCCCGCACGTGGTGCATAATGACTATGTTTCTGCTTAATACAAATTGTGGTTATTTAGCAGCCCAAATACCAATTCCCTACTGAGATCCCTGTCGTTGAAACCCCACACACATACATAGACTCAGCAGACACAAACACAAGCACCTGCGTGCTGGCCCCCCATTTGCCACTCCCCACCCCACCGGACCCAAATCCATCACAGAATTGCTCTCTGGCTTGGGGGACCAGAGTTATTAATACTGAGATGAGTGACAAAGTGAATGTGCTATGTGGAGCAACTTGATGGAATCCAAAGGCAGGTCTTTAGAGTCAGAAGGCTGTGGTTCAAATCCTGGTTTTGCTACTCATGGGCTGTGAAACCTTGGGCAAGTTCTGTAAGCTTCTGGGGCTTTCATCTACTTATATGAAAAGTGGGGACAGTGACACCTACACCATCGGTGATGACTGAAAGGTGTAATTTAGGAGAAGTCGTCCTCCTTAAATGTTCATGTTTCTCTCCCTCTCTTTTCTCCTCTTCACATATAGCCACATCTGGATAGCAAGTAGAGGTATTCTGTCCAGAGATGAGGAATGGAGTATAAGGATGTAAATCCTTCCCTCAGATTTCAGTTAAAACACACACATTCCAATTTAAAATAGGGCACTAGAATGCAATAGGTGTTGATCTGTTTTGTTCACTGATATATCCCTAACATCTAGGAGAGTGACCAACACATAGGAGGTGCTTAGGGAATATTTACTGAATAAATGAATGATATTCCATCTCTTATTCAATTCATATAATAACGTCATGTGGGGAAGTCTATTGCCCCCACTTTGCAGAAGAACAAATAGGCTTAGAGAGTAAGTGCCTTGCCCAAGGCACACAGCTAGCCTGGGATATAAACTCAGGTGTCTGACTCAAAGGTTCTATCTGCTGCTTTCAGCCGGCCCTAAGAGACTACGGAGTCTCTAAATGGGAAAATAAAGACAAAAAGAAGATAAAGAGTGTGTGTGTGTGTGTGTGTGTGTGTGTGTGTGTGTGTGTGTTTTAAGAATGAGAGGTACTGCTCCTGAGAGATTGATGGCTCAACACAGTTCTAATGAGCCATTTGTGGCCAGGTCATGCTACCCCAGTGAGACCCAATTTCAACCAGGACATGAGGCCAGAGAAACAGGACTTCTCAGCAGGCACAAGAAGCGGGACCTCTGGGAGTCAGAATACCAGGCTCCTCCAGGATCACGGACTCTCAATTCCACCCCCATATTCATTTCAAAAGATACCCTGCCCTTCAATGGTTTTCTATAAGGGCAAGCTGATCACCCACCTGGCTTGCACTCTTTGTCATGAACTCCCTAGAGAGGGTCTTGATTGTCCTCACTCTGGCCTGTGGATGCTCTCAGACCAAGTTATTGAACATGAAACAGCTGGGCTGGGGTAAGGGCAGACTCCTCCCCGCACTCCTCCATGTGTCCCAGAGAGAGCTCAAGGGAAAAAGAGGCTCTGAGACTGACCTTTGGGAGTCAAGGGCTGGCAGGAGTTGACAGGGCGCACACTGCAGATGCAGACAGGGCACACATTCAAAAACTGACAAACAAGTGCAGATTAACGGAGTGATGACAAGACACAGGGAGAGTTCAGACAGGTCACACACGATCAGCAAGTCTGGACCATCAGCCTTGTCTGTGGGCAGAACTTTAACTCGTCACGGATATTTCTCTGTCTTCCATGGCAGACTTGATGTTGCTGGGACCTAGCCCCGGAGCAAGTTACTGCTGCACCCAAAAGTCTATTTTGGGTGTACGTGGACCTGTTTGGGAATAAACAGAGACCCTGTCCTAGAAGGTATGCCTGGTGGGCAAGTGGACAAAGGGCTGGAGCACCAGGAATTCAGAAGACTCGGATTGGAAAGTCACGTTGGGGTCCACAGGGAGAAATTCTGGAACGAAAGAAAGATTGGGGCAGAATTTGGGGGACAGGAAGAAGACAAGAAACAGCGTGTTCAACCGGTGAGAAAAGGGGCTTCTGTCAGCAGACAGGATCACCAAACCCAGAAAGCTAGGGAACCCGGATTCTATCCCTGATTATGGCGCAAATCAAGTATAGCCTTGGGCAAGTCACTTCTCTTCTATAGTCTTGAGTTTACAAAAAGAAAAAAAAAAAAAGATGGCTTAGATTGGATGAACTCTAAAATCTGTATTGACTATTAAGAAAAAGTCTCAAAGTCCAGACTTAATGCTCCCTCCCTAAATGTCTAGACTCTTCTAGTCGCTGACAACCACAGACATCAGGATCTCCAAGAACTTTCCCAGCTAGGAGTGGGGTGCTCCGTGCATCCCTCATTAGATATTCACCACCTCTTCTCACTCCCCAGCCCCCCTTCATTTCCCCATATGCAGATGGCTTTGTTTTCCAAACCTGATAGATGCTGACAGGTATATTGTTCTCAGCATCACCAGACTGCCAGAGGCTGCTTAAGTCAAATGATTTTCTTTCCCCTAATAACTTGGAGGATTTTTTTTCTTAAAAGGCAAAAAAATAGGCCTTTTTTAATGCCTCTCTTTTACCTTAAAGAGACAGAGTGTCATTTATCTTCCTCTTTAGCCCAAAGTCAAATGAAAGGAGCATTAAACAAAGACCAGCCTGCCTTGAAGCAGTCATTTGTGACTGGAGGCTGGGGAGAACTAGCATGGGCCTTGGGGACCATCTCCAGAGACTGGTGATTGACAGGCAGGGGGAAGCAGGGGTGGGTGGATCTGAACCATGGCCAGGAGGAGAGGCACAGCCACCCACAGAGGCAGGGGAGCAGGAGGCCCTGTGGGGCTGGATGCCTGCCAGAGCCGGGGCATGAGCCTGGCTAGCAGGCAAGAGCTGTCTGTGGGCATGTTCATAAGGGGCTAGTTCAACCAAGCACAAGAAAATGGAATGAATCTGATGTGATCAAAGCCCAGTAGGTTTCATGGTATGATTTCATGACCCCAGTATTATTCTGGCCTTTGAAGTAGGAATAAGTACTGTCAAAAATCGCCTTTTACCCTATAATCTACATTGTTTTTAATGAACAATTAACCATTATTGGTTGATGCATGAACCAACAAGTGGTTTAAGTTCCTCCGGAGTGATAAATATCCTGGCAGTATAAACAGAAATAAAATAAAATAAAATAAAATACAGTCCTTGTTCTCAAGAATCCTATAATCCATTGAAGAGGGCAAGACAGAGGAAGAAAAATAATAAGAAGTAATGCCAGTGAGCAAATGCTGAATATTATAGAGGATGGTCTTGCAGGAATTCAGGGATATCAATGGGGGCTGAGGAAGAAAGACTTCCTGGAGGGGGTGTTATTCCCAACACAGGCTGTAACGAGTGGTACCATCTCGTGATGGGCTGCAATCTGAACCAGGGGACATAGATGAAAGGTAAGTAGGTAAGCTTCCTTAGCATTTGACAGACTTAGGAAGAGGCAAGTTGTCCTTATCAAAGAAGAGTAGTGTGGTGGTAGTGCAGGGTGCCATGTTGGCACTGTCACTGCTTGAATCTGAAGGACTAGTAAGATTTGAGCATGCTGGGGAAGGGGTGGGGTACTTTCAATCAGAGGAGATGGTTAATGCAGTAATGATAATAATAACAGTTAACTTTTACTAAATGCTTACTATAGCCCAGATACATTTTAAAGGTTTGATATGTACTCTATCATTTAATTCTCAAAATACATTTAATCCTCACAATAAAATTCTTAGTCCCCCGTTGTAGCAGAAGGAAAATGGGGGCACCAGGAGTTTAAGAAACTTGCCTAAGTTACATAACCTACTTGCTAACCTTTGATCTCTTTAACTATTAAATGTTGGTAATAGGTCTGGCAAGATGGCTCACGCCTCATCCCAACACTTTGGGAGGCCAAGGCTTGAGGCCAGGAGTTTGACACCAGTCTGGGTAACAGAGTGAGACTCTGTTTCTACAATAAATACGTTTTTAAAGTTAGCCAGGCACGATGTGGCATGTGCCTCTAGTCCCAGCTACTTGGGAAGCTGAGGTGAGAGGATCGCTCGAGCCCACGAGATCTAGGCTGCGGTGACCCATGATTGCGTCACTGCATTCCAGCCTGGGTGATGGTGAGACCCTGTACAAAAAGAAAGTATTTTTTTTTAAGATGATAATAATAGCTCCTACCCTAATAGGATTATGTGGTGAGAATTAATTTAAGAAAATGCACATGATGCATAGTGCCTGGGGCACATAGTAGGTGCTCAGTACATCTTAGCAGTTATTAGATTGGTGCAGAAGTAATTGTGGGTTTTGCCATTAAAAAAAAAAAGTCAAAACCCACAATTACTTCTGCACCAATGTTGTGCAGTGAGATAAGTGCAAAGCAGTGTCAAAATAGAGAGCTGGGGGAAAACAGGCAAAAACCACAATGACTTTTGCACCAACATAATAGCAGCCTGAAGAGTGGCTCCGAAGGAAAGATGCACATATTGTTTGCAGACCTGTGTGAAAACCACTGTTTGGGGCTCTGCTATTTGCAGAGGTAATGTTTTGGGTTGGAGGAAGTACTGTGGAATTGGAAAGGTTGGTGGGGTCATATTGTGAAAGGCCAGGGATCCCTGGATTTTGCTTTCTGAAAAATGTGTTCAGTTCTTCCCTCAGTTTCTAGGTCTCTACTCTGACATTGCTTTTAGAAACAATTCCTAAGTACTTCCAAGTTATTGCTGCCCCCTCCTCTTGCATTTCCTCTGCCTGCTAGTTGTGCCCACAGCACTGCCCACATCCGCAGATGACACCTCGGGGTCACAAGGGTCTGATTTCAGCTCTGGGCAGGCTGAGCCGAGCACACGCCCTGAAACTTATCTCACCGCTGGAAAGCTTGGCTTCTGAGTTCTTGGGTGGCAACTATCCCAAGGAAGCTGTCTTCTCTTTCTAACAGATTCTGGAGGGCTGCGGGAGCTGATCTCATCATGTCCTTCGATAGTACTATCCATCTTGGCAGAAGGCAGGGCTGACAGTGCTCAGGCCTTACCCGAGAGTCCCTGCAGGAGCCTGCACGAAGCTGTTTTTTGTGTTCAGGGGACACTTTCAGGCAGCATTAGAGAAGAAAGGGGTAACTGGGATACTCTGGGGAGGGCTGGCTGGCTGCAGAAAACAGGTCCTTCTAGCAGCTCCCAAGGAATATAACTAATCAGCTCAATGTCACCAAAAGAGCCCAGGCCTAAGAGGGAGAAGATTAAGAGCGAGGTGACTGTGAGCAAGTTATACCCTCTAGGCTGGAACTGCCTCACTGGCACATCTGAGAGGCGGTGTTGGCTAGTGATTAAGAGCAAAATCTACAACAAGTATTGCTAGATTGGACTCCTGGCTTTACCACTAACGAGAGCAAGGCTCTCAGCCTCTATAAGCCAAATGCCCTCATTTGTAAAATTTCCTCATTTCGAATCCTGTTGGTGCAAGATTAAGAGTATATATACATATACACATACCTACATACATACATACATATATATATATATATAAATAAATAAAAGTACTTGGAACAGTAGATGGCACAGAAAACATCATATGTGTTTATTAGTATTACAGCCACTAGTATTAATGCCTTTACTGCTACATCAAGGATGTTGGATTAGTGAGTCTTTGAAGGTCTCTTAAAAAGTCTGCAGTTCTGTTTTCCTGCACTGTGAGCCCGGTTTAGATTTCAGACTTAATCTAGCATTTGCTGAGCGCTTACTACATATGAATATATTATCTTATTTAATCCACACAACAAGCTCTGTGCATCCCATGTTATTATGTTCATTAAGAACTGAGAAAATTGGAGCTCAGAGAATCCAAGTGAAGTTCTCAGGATCACACAGCTAGCACACGGCCAAGCAGGATTCACCTGCAGTCCAGTCCAGTGTTCTTTCCACTCTACCAGCAAGGGGACAAAGGATCGGTTATTTGCTACCAAGCTGTCACATCTGTCCAAGAATAAGGGCCAAGGCTCCTGTTCCCAGCAGATCTGGTTTTGGGGCTGTGCGTGCTGAGCCTGTCTCAAGGGTGGGTGGAGGATTTGCCAATGAAAATGTTATCAGCTGAACTAGCATTAGCCAGCCATATTGGGGCCAAGAAGGAGAGGAACTAAATTAATCCTCTCATTACCAGCCTGACCTGCAGAAGGATGAGCAGCACCAAGCCAGGAAGAAGAACTCCAGCAACATCTGCTGCTGCTTGCTCGACTTTCATTTCCTCTGTCCCTCCTGGGAATGCCACGCGGGTACCAGGATGCTGAGATGTGGTGCATGTGAGCACCCCCACTCACACAGAAGCACTATGCTGGAGACAGAATTAGGAGCCCACTGAGATAGCGCTTTGAAAAAAAGAGAAGTTGGAATATGTGGGTTTTCTCCTTTGTGCCAAGTCCCCTCTGAGAAGGGTATTTGGATCAGAGGCAGAATCTCTGAGTCATGATGTGACTGGGTTTTGCAAATGTGTCTAGGCCACTTGCCTGGTCATGGAGGGGTCCTGCCCACTGGCAGACCTCAGCTCCTGTCAGTGAGGGGCTTCGAATATGGAAAAGAGAGGAGTGGGGACTTACTTGCTAAGGCCTGGGAGCCAACAGTTGTGTGTAGGGTTGGGGGCTGGAGAGAGAAGGGCTAACTCTTTGGAAAGCCTGCCTGCTTGTTCTATTCTTGCAGAGGCACCTGGGGGAGGCAGGGAGGAACACAGAAGGCAGTGTCAGAAGGAGACGCTGCGGGTGGGGGTGGGAGGAGGTAAGGGCTGTGGAGAGAGTGAAGAAGGCATTGTAAAACTCTCTGGATGGTCATCAGCCAGATGTGGAGACCATATGGAGGAGGCAGGCTGGAGGTGTGCAGGAGGGGTAGAAGACAAAGTGAGGGGAGGAGAGCGGGAAGGGCAGAAGAGGCAGGTGAAGGCTGCTGACCTAAGCCATCAGAGTGGGAAGGCTGAGGAGCTCCCATGCCCCCTATAGGCTGGTCCATGCACCAGGGCCACAGGGGTCACCAGGCACTTCTGCTCAAGGCCCAGCCCAGTTCTTCTGCTTTCAGTTCTGAAACTCAAACCCCACAATGCACCCCCTGCTCCACACTAGCCCTTAGGCCTTCTCTCCTCCTCACGTGTCCACCCACCTGTATATCCTCAAGTTCACGACTGCAAAGTGACAACAGTGGTGGATACAAGAGAAATTCCCCGAGGAAATGAGCTGGTGTTTCCTGGTCTCCCTCAATGCCTCTGGAATGCAAGGGAAATTGGATTTGGCCCATGCTGATCTGATACCTCCCTGGTGCTGGGAACTCTCTGTCCAGCCCTGGCCATTTGCTGCCTTTGGGGGAGCTGGGACAGCTGGGAGCCAGCTGTTTTTGGGACTTTGCACACTAGCAGCTCTGTGGGAGCTCCCGTACCCAGAACTCAACAGCAGTGAGCAGACTGGCTGATCCTGCTGGGAATCTTTTTGGGGGAAAAGGTATATGATGAGTGAACTGAAACACCTGGAGACCCTGTACCTGAAGAGCACTCGGGAGCCCCCCTAAGGGAGGATGAGAAAGAAGGCTGAAGGGTGGAGGGGAAGAGGGCAGGGATGTGATAAGAACAAAGTGTGAGTCTTCCTACATTCCAACTGGGTCCACCATCCTAGCTGAGCACCCGACAGTGAAATGTGGCCTCCAGTATGGAATACAGCCAGTCACTTGGCAAAAGTCCTTCCTTCCCGGGGGAGGTCCCTTCTTGTTCCCCCACTGTATCCCTCCAGGGCTGGTACGTCCTTTGAACAAAGACACAAAGGCTCCAGCATTAAAGTAAGAAGAGATAGAAGCTACCTGGCCTGGAGGAAGAGGAAGAATGTAAAATGGCCTCCAAAGGATCCTATAGGGGTAGAGGAGACTAAACTATGCTTGTGTCCTATGATAGTCTAGGCAGTCTGATTGCAACTATGTTCTCTTTCTTGGTCCAGTCCTTTGTTGAGAAGCCTGAGCTGGAGTCCTGGGGCCAGCTGTCTCTATAATAGGAATCACTGCTCCCCAGGGGAATGGGCTGGAAATCTGGAAAGGTCATCCATAGCCCCAGAGGGGGCTGGGAGCAACAACCTGAAGCCCTGGTGGGCAGAGGTCAGACTGGAGAAAGGCAGTCTTCCTAAGAGAGTGCCTAAGAAAACCTAACAGCCAGAGACAGAGGACAGTATGGTTCAAAACATAGTTAACAGGTGCCTAGGGACTCACTGGGATGGTTATAGGGTTGGACGCTGGCTGGCTTCCCATTGTGTGGTATCTTGGGGTTTTGTCTGAAGTGAATTGATGGATGGCTCAATTCTGTTTCTGTTGGACCCAACCAGCCTTACGTACCCTCCTTCATAGTAGTCTGGTGCTTTACAGTTTACAATAGGCTTTCAAAGTCAGGTTTGAGTTAAGGTCACAATAACTATGGAATAAACAGGTAAGGAATTGTTGCCATTTCACAGATGAAAAAATAAAGGTCCCGGGATGGCGCTTCTAGTACTGGTTCCCATCAGCCTTTCCAATGAGATGACAAGAGCTGAGTGAGACAGGTAAGCACTGCAGAGGGGTCCCAGTGGCCTGCAACTAACTCTAGACTCATTCATTTCCACGGGCATGGGTAGGAAGAGGCTGTCGCCTCTTCTTTACTCCTCAAATTACGCATGAATCCACATCTGCCCTTACCTACCAGAGCAAGGAGCCGTGGCCAACCTAAGCATGGGTTTCTAGGCTACAAACAACATTGCTACAGATATCTTGGGGTCATGAAAAATAGGATGCAAAATTAATGAGTGACAAGGTCAGAGTTAGGTGGGTACAGGTTGGAAAAGCCTTGAGAAGAATGGAAAAGATCAACTAGAAAAAGTCCCACAGTGAGAAACAGACAATAAGGGGATGCTGTCCAGGTAGACAGAAAGTGCCAGGGAAAGAGGGTGATTTTACCCAGGGAGATGTAAGTGACTGAGGATGCGAGGGAAGGCCAGCTCCTGCTGTGTCTGTTCATGTAGCCCATGCTGAACTAAAGACTAAAACCTGGAGTTATCTTTCAAAATGACACATCTGATTACGTCCCTCGCTTGCTCCAAAGACCTTAAATGGTTTCCCCTTGATAACCAAAGTCCAAACTCTTGAATGCTGACAACGTAGCCATAGCCTGCCTGTCAGCTGCTTTTCCTTTCTGCCCTACTCCCTCACTCCTTGAGTCCTGGGCTCCTCCAGCACTGAACCACTCATAGTCCCCTGAACCTGCTGTGCCCAGTTCACCACGGTGCCTTTGCACAGACTGCTTTGGCTGCTGCTGGGGAATGGCCTTTTGCCTCTTTCACAACTCAAAACTCCTTGCATTGCAAACCAAGCTCCAGGCACACTTTTCTTTGGTGCCTTTGCCGACTTTCCCAGACCTAGTTATTCATTCTGCCTGCTTTAGGGCCTCAGCACTGGATACAGATTTCTGTCTTGGTACTATTCTATGATGTTCCAATTGTTCATACAAAGAAAGGCTGTAACTGTTAAACACTGTTAATTGTTAAAGGAAAGGCTGTGACTTATTCACCTTTTTGCATTTCTCCTACCTGATGCGTTCAGAATCCAGCATAGTGCCTAACTCAAAACAGATACTCACCATGCAGAGGACTGATTAGCAAAACAAATTCTGGAACTAGACTGCCTGGTTTGAATCCCTGCTCCACCTCTGATCAGCTATGTAACCTTTACATCTCTGTATCTCTGTTGCTTTATTTGTAAATGGGGATAATAATTACAGATACCTCAGGATTATTTGTGAGGATTAAAAGAGTTAATACATGCAAAGCTCTAGGACAGTGGCACTTAGTAAGCACTAAATGAGTGTTTACTATAATGATTATTATCTTTTGAATAAATGAATAAACAACATGGAATTAGCAAGCTGATCACATTTTTCCTTAGTGACCTCAAGGGACCTTAGAAAGAGTACAATCTGGTCGAGAGGTGGAAATACAGTTCTGATGAGTTAAACATAAAATAACAGTCAGCAAAAGTCTAACCAATGGGCTGTAGAACTAGATAAGTGATTCTCAACCCATGGTCCCCAGAATGGAAGCATCTGCCCCACCTAAGAACTTGTTAGGAATGCAAATTCTTGGGCCCTGCCCCAGCCCAGTACTAATGAATCAGAAACTCTGGGGGTGGGACCCAGCAATTTGTGTTTTAACAAGCAGTCAGGTGATTCTGATGCACTCTCATGTTTGAGAATCACTGGACTAGACTTTGCCCATCTCTTGTTATCTGTGTATAGTGTATACCTGGAGATTTCAAACCTCTTATTGCAAAACAGGGGGCTTACCCTGAGGACTTGAACAAACATTAGGCAGAAAACACTCCTGGTAATAATAGAAGATGATGTGCAATGCATTTAGCACAGCCTCTGTCATTCCATAGGAGCATAATAAGTGTTCATTCCTACCTTCTTTCCTCTTTATCCTACCGAGAGGAGAAAAAAAAGAGCAAAGGTCATGCTCCCATGGCACTGTTTTTGCGGAATTCCTGAGCTCTTTGGAGAGGAGGAGAGGAGAAAGCTATGGCAAAGAGTTATGAGAAGCCTTGCTTTGAAAATTAATGTACACAATGTGCAGCCAGGTGCCTGTTCCCTACTGGGCGTGGGGAGAGTGTGCACAGGGACATTGTCACTTTCTGCTGAGCCTGAAGCTCAGCTAGAGGAACAGGTGGGGAAGAATGAGGGTGGGCCTAACTGAGGGAGGAGAGCTTGGCTGCGGCCCAGTGTTCCTAAAAGGGGTTTACACAATGAGTCAGGCTGGCCCCAGCACCCCCTTGAGGAAGGCCTGAAATACCAAATGAAAGAATAAATCTTCAGGGGTAGGGGCGGGGGTGTTGCCTGCCTCTGCCTTCTCTCCAAGGGGTTCCTATGTGTGAGAGCTAGCAGCACTCACACTGCACCTGGGCCCTTGGCCTCCTTGTTGGGAACCCAATTTGGAAGGTATCGAATGAGGGGAAAATGTAAACACCTGTCTCCAGGAGGCTGCGAGGAGAAGGGGAGTTCCAATAACTCACCCTTAGGGCAGTGGTTTGCAAAATGTAGTACTCAGATCAATAGCATCAACATCAACTGGGAACTTGCAAAATCAGCATTTGGGAAATGCAAATTCTCAGGCTGCATCTCAGATCCATTACATCAGAAACGCTGGGAGTAGGACCCAGTGATCTGCATTTTAATAAGTTCTGCAGGTGATTCGGATGCAAGCTTAAGTTTGAGAACCACTAGTTTAGGGTGTGGGTTGAAGTCTTTTTCTTGGTTTAAAGAGGAGGGACACGTGCTACCATGCAAAGGGGCCTTCCCCGTTGCCCTAGCATGTAAGCCCTGACACACGGCATCCCCACGAGCACGACAGCATGCTGGGCCTGGGCTACGGAGAGTCTCTGGTGATGAGGACAGGGGCAGAGGCCCTGTGGGTGGTTATGGGGAGGAGAGAGGCGGGGAGGCTGCCACAACTCATTTTCTCTTAACATGAAAGCCCAGAGGAGGCCTAAGCATCCTCGCCATTGAAGCTGGTAAATTACAGGATGATGATGGTGATATTACCAATAATGATGATAATAGCACCAATAACTTGAGGTCAGACAGGCACTTTCCCGTCCTCGGTCAAGGGGTAAGGTTGCAGCTTTGGTGCATTTGCTTCTGATTTAGAGGAAAACCTGGCTCCCAGCCAGCTCCATTTCCATGCTAGGGGGTGCAACCCGGGCTCTTGGCTCTTTGTCCTCTCTCCCTTCTGCCGGACCTGCCTGTGATCAGGCACCTCCTCCCTCCTGGCACAATGGTCTGCCAAGAGGCAGGCAGCACTCACTCCCCTACTCCCCCACCAGACCATCCCTTGGTTCATAGACTACACATCAGTCCTAGAGGTCAAGATCAGAGGAAGAGGCTTATCCTAGATGCTATCCACAGCAGGGGCAGATGAGGGCCCCGGAGGCTCTATTAGCCTCTCTCAGATAAGCCACAAAGAGAAACTGGGGGCAGAAACTGTGTGAGTGTTAGGGTAGGAGGCTTCAGCAAATCCATAAATACCTTGAGCTGGAGCCTCCCCTTGGAGATCCTACCCTCTCTCCCACTGCCCAGGGAAGCCAGAGTAGGGATTCAGAATCTCAAGGAGAGAAAAGGTCATCTGGTAGCATCCTCCTTCTACAGTATCCCCTGCCACCCCCTAACCCCTGCCTAAAGGCATCTTTCTTATGCTTCTTCAAGATTTCCCAGGATGAAATACTTCCCTAAATGCTACAGCATTTTCTAGGAGGATCAAAGGAACAAGCAAATACCCAAGCCCTGGGTCTCTCTCCTCTGGCTGCCTCCCGCCCCGCCCCCACCCTGGGGCTTCAAACGCGAGGAAATTAGCACAAGGCCCCCTGTCATCACATGCAGTGACTTGTGAACATGTGCTTGGGTTGTTTCTCCTCCACAACAGGCGGTTTAGAGCAGCTCACTGGGGGCTTGTATTTTTTTTTTTTTTTTTTTAAAGAACTGTGTGTATGTTAAAGTCATTAAGGCTGGGAAAGGGGGGTGGAGTGGTAGGGGAGTAAAGGCCATTATATGGGAGGAGAAGAAAAATGGCCTGTCTTCAGGCTGTCAGCAGAAGAAACGCCTCTGCATTCAAGCGGTGGGAGAGGGGCTCCAGTGGGAGGCCTGAGTGGGCACCTCTGCCGGAATGGCTGGGAGCAGGGGCAGAAGACAGAGAAAACAGTTCATCACATAGCCTGAGCCTTGGCTGTGGCTGTGGCTGTGGCTGTGGCTGTGGCTGCCTGGGTATGGACTGTTGCTATTCGTTAAAGAGCCACCAACAGAGAAGAAACCTGGGAAACAAAAACACAAGAGCTCATGCTTAACCTGCATGTATCAGGCACTGTGTTACACCCTCTGAATCTGCTTTATGTTGAATCCAAACAACACTGACATCCATCCTAGAAAGGCACTATTTACACCGTTTGACAGATGAGGAAACTGAGAGTCACAGTGGTTAACTTAACACAGCTAGCAAGGGGTGGAAGAAGTGTGGAGACACGGGTGAGTCTTCAGAGATTTTGTCTGAAGTTTCTGCCCCTCGTGAGTATTCGCTGCCATTGCCCCACACCTTAAAGCAATCGAGGGGAATTGGGATGGAAGATACCCCAGGAGGGGTAAAAAGGACTGTGATGAGGGAAATGGGGATAGGAGGGAAAGGGAGGAACCACTATTGGCCCTGGCCATGTCAAGCTTCTGGGGTCTCGCCCTGCCCAAGTTTGAGAGGGGATGGTGGAACCTGGCTCCTCTGTGACCCCAAACTCCAGCCTTCCAAGCCTTCCCATGCTCACCCAGCGAGAAACCTCTAGTGTCCAGGCTCTGAGCCTGTGACCTCTTCCTTCCTTTCAGATTTTAATTTGCTGGACTGGGAGACAAATGCATGTGGGAGGTTCTCTGGAGTGATTGGAACACACTGAGGGCTATAAGAAGCATCAGAGAAGCTCCATGCTGTCTGGTTCCCTGAGGACCGTCCCATCTACCACTTCCCAACCCAGGCAGGCCAGACCAGGCCTTTTCCTTCTGAGCAAGCCCCTTCCCAGGCACTGCTGTCGCCTCCTAAGGCTGAGGAGGATGGTGGCAGGAGGGTGCAGGGAAGGAAGGCCCTGTCTGTTCTCTGGTCTTTCCTTCAGGGGGCCAGACCCTGAGGGGTGCAGCCCAGTTCCCCAGAGCACATGCTCCAAATCACAGCTCCAGTGACAGCTTTTGCTTTCCCAGTGAGGGGGCCAGCTCAGGAGATGAAAGTCCAATCCCACTGGCAGCTCCACAGGCTTCCTTTGCCAAAACACACTGTGAAAAGACCCCTGACCTCCACCTCATACTTTCTCTGCTCCACCTCCCGTCAGCCCTGTTTGCTTCCCTCCTCCCTAGAGAGGGTTAGACAGCTCAGTAATTTAGGGATCACGAGCAAGAAAGGTGCAGAGGTCAGAAGTCAGAGAGGGGCTGGGAGGGAATCTCGCCCCTGCTCTCTGGCAAAACCGCCCACCTCTTTCCGCCATCTGTAGACCAGGCCCTTGTGGGCCCGAGTTCACTGTGAAGGGAGGGATGGGGTCCAGGGATGGGAAGTGGCGGAATGCAGAGAGATAGGAGAAGCTGTAATTTTAAATCATGTCCTGAAAAATAGCTCTGGGAGGCAAATGTTCTCCTCCAACTTTCTTATTTTGAAATTTTGCTAGGAAAGGAAATGTTACATACACTCCCCTGAGACCCTGTCCCATTTAGGAAGTTCTTTCTATTATCTCATTTCAACTCCTCCCTGCTCTAGCTGCTTTACAAACAAAGACAAATTGACTTAGTACCTCTCCCATCTCTTCCACCATGGTCTGTTCAGTCTAGCTCAGCTCAGCTCAGCTCAGCTCCAGAGCTTAGAACTCGAAACACAATGAATCAAACCAGTAGAAGGAGATAAGCAATGGGCTCATCTCTCTTCCTTAAGAAATCAGAGGCCGGATGCGGTGGTTCACGCCTGTAATCCCAGCACTTCGGGAGGCTGAGGCGGGTGGATCATGAGGTCAGGAGTTTGAGACCAGCCTGACCAACATGGTGAAACCCTATCTCTACTAAAAATATAACAATTAGCCAGGTGTGGTGGCACCTGCCTGTAATCCCAGCTACTCAGGAGGCTGAGGCAGGAGAATTGCTTGCACCTGGGAGGCAGAGGTTGTGGCGAGTTCAGATCGTGCCACTGCACTCCAGCCTGGGTGACAGATACTTTGTCTCAAAAAAAAAAAAAAAAAAAAAAGAAAAAGAAAAGAAAAAGAAATCAGAACCACCAAAAAACTGCAAGAGAATTTTATGGCAGTTCCATAGCTACTGAAAGCATCCTGCTCTGCCCACACAAGTGGCGATGTTGGGACATTGCACTCATGGAATGGAGCTCTGGAAGGGCCTTATGAGGCCGTCTCCTCATTTTGCAGATAGGCAAACTGAGGCGTATTTGCCATCACTCTGCTGTTTCGTAGCAAAACAAGGGCTCTCCTGCTTTCCTCTGCAGTTCTGAGTAAGAAAAGGGGTTTGAAGAGCAGCCTTTCAGCTGGGCAGAGCTGTGTGGGGAGTTTGCATCCAGCACTGCTGGGTTCTAGCCCGTTCCTAGGATGGGCAGCTCAGCCTCTCCCGGAAGAGAATCTGGCTGCTGAGTAACCCGGTGAATTAATGCAGCTTCACAGGGTGGTCACATCCCTGGCTAGGGGTGGGGGATAGTAAAAGCCAAGGAGCCAAGATCAGAAAAAGGAACAACTTCTTCCCATATGGAATCTAGCTGGGGCTGCCAACCTCCTCGTCAAGAAAGACAGCCTTTCCTCTCTTCCTCCTGTTTACCCACAGGGACTGGGGAAGGCTGTACAGAGAGGCAAGTTGAATGTATTCAGTCTGGGATAGGGAGGGAAAGTTCTTCTGGCACTCCCCCCTCATCTAGGGGAGAGGTCAGAAGAACAAAGGTCACAGATGGACCTGCCATGATATGGGAGGAGGCACATGTGTTGCTGTGAGCCATGGAGGGTGGGGGCACAAGAGTTTGGCCACTCAGACAGGAGAAGCCACTGATGGCTTATAAACCAGACAAGGTTCATCCTGAATCTGGAGGGAGGGCAGTGAGAGCCCCATGAAGTCACTTTCTTGAATGTCACTAACATTTCATTTCACCCTCACTCTGCCTTCCTGTCTCTTTTTTTCACTTTCCCCCTTAACCTTCCTCAGCAGGGGACTGGGGAGTAGAGGGAGCCGGAAAGGAGGTCTGCAGGGCCTCGTTGACTCCGCTGACCATCCACAGCCAGGAGTCGTTGCTGACAGAAAAGAAATGAAGGGGCAAAGATGGGAGGAAAACCAGATGTCCGCAGTTGCAGCACCATTCTGCACGGCGTCCCCGCTGGGGTCCCTGCTGTGGACGAGAAGCCAGAGCCAGGTGCCAGGGGGTGGAGGTTCTTCGGGGGTGGGGGGCGGTGCTGGGCCCCACTCCTGCTTATCCACCCCTCAGTTTCTTTTACCTGGGAAACAGATCACCGAGAGAGGCCTGTCTGATGCTTTAAGCTGGGAATTTGGTTTATTCTGGGCAGATGAAAAAGAAATTGCACTGTAGCATCTTACAAAACTGTCCCCTTTTCAACTGGGACTGAGAGATGGAGACTATTCCTTTAGGATTTCATGGTGCCCTAGACTTCTACGTTATTCCTACTTCATATTCTGGAACTGCACCATCCAGTATAACAGCCACTAGCCACAGGTAGCTATGTATACTTATATTAATTAAAATTAAATAAAATAAGAAATTCAGCTTTTCAGCACATGAATATGTGTCAGTCTCTCAATAGCCACATGTAGCTAATGGCTACTGTATTGGACAGCACAAATACAAAAGTTTTTTCTCATCACAGAATGTTATCTTGGACAGTGCTGTTCTAGGAAGTTTTTACTCAAGTGTAACTTTCATTCTTGATTTCTCCAGATGTTCACATGATAGCCTGCTCCTTAGGAATGAGGGCTAACTGGCCCTGAGGATAGATGTGGGGTGGGTTGAGACAGGGAGGAGGGAAGGGACGGGTAAGAATGTTTATTCTGCCAACCTGAAGGTTTTCTTTAGACTCTGAGTCTCTTTGCCAGTCCTAAGCAATTCAACTTGCCTGGGGAGGAAGGGGGAGGCTGTCTCTAGCAAAGGAGGAATTCAGGTGGTAGCTACAGCCAAACAGGTTTTGCAATCATATTCTGCCTCCCATCTCCACCCCCTGCTTAAAAAAACCAAGGAAAGGATACCAAGGCCAGCCCTAGATAAGGTGGGTGTAGTGTCAGTAGCCTGACTTACTCATCACACCCCAGGGCCTCTACTGGGGTGGGTGTAGGCAGGGATGGAAGGGGCACACAGGCTGGGGATGAGGCAAGCAGTTATGCTTCAGTCAATCTTGAAAGTTGTTGACATGATGGAGATGGAATGAGAGATGTTAAAACCAGATATTGGGCACACCCAGCAAAGCCTCCCGCCCAGCTCACCCTTGAGCCTGTGCTGCTTCACTCACATCAAGAGATCCGCTGGTGCAGAGAAATCACAAAGAGTACACACACACACACACACACACACACATACACACACACACGCCTCATGCAGTTCCAGGGAGATTTCTGGAAAGAATCTTTAGCCCAATTTCTCAGTAAGCCTCAGCTGTTCCCCCAGGCTTAAGCGGAGGGCCAACAGATGGTCCCAGCTAAATAGGCAATCCTCCCAGTTCCTCTAAAAGCAGGGTCTGGGCCCTTCCAAGCCCAACAGTCCAATTAAGCTTTTTGCCCACAGGTGGAAGCAAAAGTGAATTTTGGGCCATTCTTCCCTTCTTTTAGGCATGGAGCGCTCAGCCCTTCCATCAGGCCCCTCCCTACATCTGGCATTGGCCCATAGGGAATCCCTGTCTCTCACACTCTTCTCTGAACATTAGTTTCCTCAGGGATCAAAGACTCCCAGAAAGATTTCCTTCTAAGGTGTCTTCTAGGCTGCAGAGATTTGACTGAACCGTTCAAAGGAAAAGTCCTGGCTTGGCCTTGTTAAGGAGGCCCTCTCAGTCCAGGAGGTGGGGCCCCTCGGGATTAAGGCCACAGATTCAGGTGCCTTCGATGATGTTCTTATTTCCTTCTCCCAAGGACCAGAAAATGCTGCAGGGAGATCCCGGTGCCCTGCTCTTCTCTAGAGGCCCCTCCTCGTTGCAGAGCTCATTGGCATGACTAGCATAAATATATCCATATATCTCTCTATAAATACACATGTCTTTAGCTATATATATCTTTTCTTCTAAAGACTTGGCAAGAATTCCCTACAATCCTTTTCCATGACACTATAGAAAATCAGCAGAGTCATCAGTTTGATGGTTCCCACAAACACTGCTTGGGGTTGACCTCTGCAAAGCTCCCTTGAATCTTGCTTCCAGTAACCCAACCCCTCCAGCCCTCGCCAGCCCCCAACCCCCTGGCAACACAAAACACAACTCGATTTCCTGAAGCTGCCCCTTTATTCCTTGTTGGTTTCTGAAAGAAAAAAAAAAAAAAAAAAAAAAAGCCTATCGCTTTTGAGCTATTGTCTTAAAAAAATAATAAGCTTTGTGTTCCTCCAGCTGGTCGCAAAAGGGAATTAGCTGTGCAGTGGGATCCAGTGGCACTTAGAGACAGGTGTGGCAAGGAAGAGGTGCTGGTGGTTTCAGAATGGGCCACATCTCTGTGGGTGGGCAGGAGGGCAGGGCAGATAGAAGTGGTGTCTATCAAGACCTAGCAACCACTGGGGCAGCAGACAAGACGTAGCCCTCCCTACAATGACTCCTTGGATGAACCGAAGAAACACCAGTGTACACGCACAGGTGGGGAAAGCATTCCCATGACTTTCTGAGGGAGTTATCACTAGGCACAGATTCTGAGAACGCTATCTTCATCACCTTGCATCAGCATTTGTTGGAAGGAGGCCCAGGAGGGTAGGAGGAAAATGCTGGCCCCTCCATCTTTTTTTTAATCCATCTTTCTTTCTTCACCATTAAAGGCTTGAGTAGGTGGAGACAACCCCTGTGACTTTTCTTTGAGGTATTCAGATCCTAGCTACATGTTGACACCATATTTAATCCTGAAACAGGTTTCCTTTTCTTGAATTTCAAAGTGGGGGTTGGAAGAGGGGGTTCATAAATAGAGAATAGAAAATGCAAAGGAATAAGAGAATCAACAGAGAAATGTACAAAATGTAATTTGGCAAAAAATAAACAGAAAAAAAACACAATAAAACCAAAACCCACAACTACACCTCCCATAGCCTTTCTTGTTTTGTATTCTCTCTTTTTAAAGTTGGGTTGTTATCTTTGCAACAGAGAATGCCAGCAGGTGTTGCTGGCAGCTGTTTAATGACAGTGTCAAGAACATCTTTCAGAAAGGTAGGCTTGGAGGCAGGAGGCGGTGATGGAGAAAATGGGATGGGGAGAGAGTAGGTGGCCCCACATCTGTAGAGAAGTAGCTAAGGAATGAAGGGCTGTCCTGGGAATTGCAATGTTATTCTGTACAAAATCCTTCCTGTAGGAAGGTAGGGGGAGGGACAAGAGACATTTTTCAGTTTTTTTTTGCAGACCTAAGAATTTTGAACCAGAATTACATGCAGCTTGCTGTGTCTCTGGACAAATACCTTAGCTCCTCACTCAGCATCTACCACTTTCTTCTTTATTGTTAGTGACTGTCATGAGGATTAAATGAAAGGACCTGGAGACCCTTAGAGAAGGGTCCCAGCAGTCTCCAGGGGTGATTAGCCCTGCAATTATTCCACATCTGGAAAAGGTAATAGCTCCCAGACTGGCAGGGGTGTGTCATGGACCAGCAAGAGAAAGATGGTTTTTGTTACACAGCCCAGAGAGGCTGATCTTGGTTCTGTAGTATGTGAGAGAGAGAGAGACCACAGGGAGGCTGGATTTGGAAGGGAGGGAAGCAGGAGCAACAGCCTTAACAACAAATGTGTTCCAAAGACCACCATCTGAACACTTGAGCTCTGAAATCTTTTCTGCTCTGTGATTTTAGCTTAGTTCCCTAACGCTGACTCATGAAAGCAAACCTGAAACTCTCACAAGCTAAAAAATTTTTTAGAGACAGCAAACCAGCCAGTGCTATGTGAAGATGTCTGCAAGGTACTCTGTCCTGTCTGAACTGTTGTTTCCCTTGCTGTTAGCACAATGACCAAGATCTTGTAAAAGTCCCTGGCAAGTATTTTCTCCACCTTCAGAGCATTACCAGGCCATGTACTTGAGGGATATAACCTGCAGGTGTCAGGTTCTTTCTGATGCTGCTTATCAGATGGGTCAGGTAGCAGACAGAAGGCAGCACTAACCCTCACATTTGTGCAGTGGTGTGCAGTTACTATTGCTTTCACACGTATCATCTCACTAAATCTGCCCCACAATCCTGTGAAGGAGGAAGTGAAATGATCAATGTCTCCATTTTAGGGATAAGAGAACTTGGGTGATTTCCCCAAGACCAGTGGCTGTAGAGTTGGGACTGAGCTCAGCCTGCCTGATTTATGGGCTTCTTTTCCCCAGCTCCACATTGCACCACCACCAGTGCCACACACCCGAATCTTTATGAGAATGGAGCTCCCAGATCCTGTCTTGCGGGGAAGTACAAAGGAGGCAAGCTTATCTCATGCCTTCAACTAGGCACCTGAGGAAAGAACCCATGTTCTATTGTCCTTTACACCTCCTGAGATTACATGTCACAGAGGTTCTAGCAAGATAGACCGAATGCCTGTCTTAGGTAGGATAGAGGAAAAGACACAACAAGAGTATAGAGCCCTCATGGAGACTGTGAACTTTGAGCCCCGAAACTAGGGATTTATGCCAAGGATCCACTGCTTACTGACTGAATAATCCATGGGAATCTCAGTTCAATCCATTTGCAAAATGGAGATATGGGCCAGGAGCAGTGGCTCACGCCTGTAATCCCAGCACTTTGGGAGGCTGAGGCGGGAGGATCACCCGAGGTCAGGAGTTCAAGACTAGCCTGGCATGTCGAAACCCCATCTCTACTAAAAATGCAAAAATCAGCTGGGCATGGTCGTGGGTGCCTGTAATCCCAGCTACTCAGGAGGTGGAGGCAGGAGAATTGCTTGAACCTGGGAGGCAGAGGTTGCAGTAAACTGAGATGGCACCACTGCACTCCAGCCTGGGCATCAAGAATGAAACTCCATCTCAAAAAGAAAAAAAAAAAAGAAAAAGAAAAAAAATGGAGCTATGAATCCCCACCTCTCAAGCTGCTATGAGAAATAAATGAGAGGAGAAATGTGAAAGTATACTGCATACTGCAATGTGTAAAATTGGATCTTCCAGACCCTGTGGTTCCAGAAGTCACCAAAGATAAGATGGCAGAGGGTTGTGGAAGCTCCTCTTCTTCTGTAGAGCAATGCTCATGTACTCCAGTCCCAGGTGGGCTGGATGTAGTGTGCCCAGGAAAAGAGATAAGCCACCTTAGGATGGAAAGGTCCTGGTGCATGGCAGGTTCTCTATGAATGAGTTTCCCTTCTGTCTCTATCCATTCCAAAACATTCTCTATGAGAAGCGCAAAGAAAAGGGCAAAAAGACAGTCATGAGGACAATCAAAAGGACAAGGCATCTTGGGGATCCCTCCCAGCCTCAATATCCTGAAGGATTTTGGGCTACCTTTTTAACAGGGTGAACGAGTACCACTGCTTAATGCTTCCAGCCATGTTGTGAATCTCTGCTGAGTTAGGGATGAAGTGGGAGAGTCTTATGGTGATAAGTCTCACTCGCATGATCCTGCCTGGGGAGGTGGCGGCAGCTGTGGTCTGTGTTACCTGACTCTAAACAGAGGCAGAGCAAAGATAGTGATCTTGTGGTTGATTCAAGGGCCTAGGCTGAGCTATACACAGGGCCCGAAAGGAGGCCCAGAATAGGGAGGGAAGCATGGTCCAGCAGGCCCACCAGAAGGGAACCCTGACTCCTTCTACCCTTCTCTTTGAGATCCTGAGAAGAGATAAAGAGAGAGAAAAAAAAAAAAAAAAGACAAGCGAACCTGGGGCTGAGGCAGAAGGATGAGCATACTGGCTAGCATTTCCTGAGTATTCCCTGTTTGCCAAGTACTGCACTAAAAGATGAACACAACTGACCTCATTTAACTTTTGGAGCAACCCTGCAAAGTAGGTATCATCATTCTCATTTTGCAAATGAAGAAACCAAAGCTCAATAAGGCTAACGGATTTACCCAATATCATCCCCTTAGATGATAGGATTTGAACCAAGATAGTCTGATGCCAAACTCCATATTCTTCCCGCTACACACACAGCTCCTATCCAACAGCCCGCCAGTCAGGAGCTACAAATAAAATCCCACACCTCCTACAGCAGGCACTAAATCAGCACGAGGAGAAGCTGGAGGTTGGCAGAGAGAAGATCTTTATCAAGGCGTTTCAGGAGCAGGAGAAATATCTCCACCCTCTTACCCGCCAAAAGTGTGGTTGTATGTGTAAGATGAGAAACATTTTGGGCTGGGGGATGGAGGGTGGAATCTGAAGCTAAAAATTACCACCCACACCAAAGTAAACCTGAAGGCAAACTGGGGCCTCAAGGATTTTGTTCGATTGTGTATGTGTGTGTATGTGAGTATAGATGGGAGACTGGGAGAGAAGGAGGCAGAAAAGGGATTTTTTTTTTTTCGTTCCCAGTGGCAGTTATGAACAACATTTTCCTCCCAAAACTCATGCTTCTTCATCACTTACTTCTTTCATGTTTTCTCCTTTCTGACCTTGTGCAGAGAGCTAGCATGCTTTTGTAGACGAGTAGACTTTGAGGCTAGAAGACCTGGGTTTGCTTTTCAAATCCACTACATACTGAGTTGTTTAATAACTACATATTATGTGAATAAATGGGAAAATAATTTAATCTCCCTGAGTCTTAGTTTTCTCATCTCAAAAAATATAGTACCTATGTTGCAGGGCTGTTAGAAAGATCAAATGAATAGTGCTTAGCACAGTGGTTAGCACATAGTTGACACTCCAGAAATGTTGGTTGCCTTGATCAGGGTTTCTCAACCTCAGTACTACTGACATCGTGGACCAGATAATTCTTCACTGTGGGGAGGAAGTCCTGTCCATTGTAGGATGTTTAGCAGTATCCCTGGCCTCTACTCACTAGATGCCAACAGCTCTCTCTGCCCAAGACATGGCAATCAAAAAATATCACCAGATACTGCCAAATGTCTGCAAAATCACCTCCACTTGGAAACCATTGGCTTGATGAAATTAATACAGATATTAGCAACAAGTAATATGTTTGACAGCACATAGTAGGCCCATATGTAATAGTCATTTTTTTGAATGAGTAAATAATTGTATGAATGAACACACTAATAACAGGCATTGCTCTGCATCTTCGAAACTTTGGTGTTAGGAGGAGTACCGTCTACTCAGTCTTGGACTCTAGAAGGTCGATGGAATCCTCTGTAGTTGATTTCAGTGCAGACCTGGCATCTGCTGGAATTTGCAGATGGGGCACTAACAGGTGAGGGAGGCTATGAGCTAAGTCAGGCTAAAGGATTTTTCCCTCTGGAAAAGGGCAGTCCCAAAAGGGTTCAGCTGCAGCACTGCTGGCTTGAATTTCTGTGTATGAGATGTGACTGCCTGAATCATGTGCACTCCCCAAGAACCTTGTTCTTTGCCCATGGCCAGCAACAAACATTGATAGGAATCCCCGAGGTCCTACCTCACTCAGAAACGTAGCACATACCTGCAAGCGCCTTTGACTCACATCAAGAAGGTGCCTCAAAATTGGGGCAGAGAGATGGCTCCTGTCCTAGGATTTCTTCCCCCTCCCCACTTTTCTTGTCTCCTTTTCTTCTTTTGAAACATTTATTGAATGTCTTTTACATTAGCTGGTACTGTAGGTAGAGAGATAATGAATGCAGCCCTTATCCTAAAATCACTGTGTGTACTGAGGGAAGGGAGAAAGAAAAGAAAAAGGACAATTATAACAGTACATACAATAACAATATTACTGTTTCCTGAGTGCATACTCTATTTTAGACACTGATCTATGTGCTTTACATGTATTGACTCATTTACATGTCCCTCACAATGAGCCTGGGAGGCAGAAATTACTATTATTTCCAGTTTGCAAATGAAGAAACAGGCACAGAGAGATGAAGTTATTGTCACTATGTCACACAGATATTAGGGAGAGAATCAAGAGCCAAACACAGATACTTTGGCTCCAGGGTCTGGACTCTTCTTAACCACGGTGCTCTCCTGCTCTGATAGCCACATAATTGGGGTGCTATGAAGCACATGGGGGCTTCCCAGAGGAGGTGGTGTATCAGCACGTGGAAGATGAGGAGGTGTTAGCTGGGCATGGGGCAGGGCAAGGGGTTCCTAGTCTGAGAACACTGCACACAAAGTCCCGAGGTGAGAACAAGCATGGAGACGTGTCAGGGTCAGGGATCCATGAGGCGCTTCTTATCCTTCCTGAATGGACTCCCTCCCCTTGTCTCATGGTGGGATTAAGATCCACCCAGCTGATGGGACTCCTGTCTTCTGGCCTGATTTGGTTCTCTCAATACTGATTTGGAGCTACCTCTTTAGCCTCATCTCTCAGCCCGTGCTGCCTGATTTGGTGTCACGACCAAGATCATGACCCTGACTTTGTCTCCTAGATGTAACCTTCAAGAGTCCACTCTTTCCATGTGCCCTGATCAATTCTCTTGGCCCGGGCCCGCTGGCTCCTCTGGCTCACCTCTGGGCCCTGATCTGAATTCTTCCAGGGTTGTCTTGTCCTGCTGCCATGGATACCGGGTTTGGGGATGGTGTGCGTGTGTGTGTGTACATATGGCAGGTGGTGACTGTGGTGCAGGTATGCCTATTACCCAAGGTACATAACATGTGATGATCAAGCAGACCTAAAATGTCATCATCTGCCATTTGAAACTTTTTCTTAAACAACAAAAAAACCATACTCCTAACCCTACTAGAAGAAATAGATGAAATAGATGAAAGTAAGACACTTTGATTGAAGGAGGGTAGAGTTGGGAGTTGGGAGTGGCCACCTAGAGCTCAAAGGCACACTTTTTAAAAACCATTAGACAGGCTGGGTGCGGCGGCTCACGCCTGTAATCCCAGCACTTTGGGAGGCCGAGGGAGGTGGATCACCTGAGGTTAGGAGTTCGAGATCAGCCTAGCCAACAAGGAGAAACACTGTCTCTATTAAAAATACAAAAATTAGCCAGGTGTGGTGGTGCACACTTGTAGTCCCAGCTACTCAGGAGGCTCAGGCAGGAGAATTGCTTGAACCTGGGAGGTGGAGGGTTCAGTGAGCCGAGATTGTGCCATTGTACTCCAGCCTGGGCAACAAGAACAAAGCTCCATCTCAAAAAAAAAAAAAAATTAGACAAAGGGTCTTAATATTTTAGGGTCATAAACAACTTTGAAAATCTAATGTAAGCAATGGGCCCGCTACACAAAAAACTAAATATACAAATGTTTGTAAAACATTTTTCTGGTAGATCATGGAGCCCCTGAATCCTGGAACATAGATGAAAAACCCTGTGCATCCAACTACTGCAATATCCTCTTCTTACTGATTTTGTAAAGGGGGGTCATAAGGTTTTGGCTGCTGCAGCACAGTGAATGATGAAACCCAGACAGTCCTGGCATTGCTTCGTTTGCTCAAAGACAGCAGAGGCCCAGGGTTTGGAAAGCACAACCCTTTTTGTGCTCACATTTCCATGACAAGGGCATTGGTGTTAACATCACTCCCTCATAGCCCTAGGGCCCCTTGGTGCCAGAGATGATTTGTGCCTCAGTTTCCATACTCGTGTAAGTAATGCTACTTAGCTCACACATCTAGGCAATGATTAGTGTGGACAAAGGATGGACATCCAGGTTCTAATCTCAGTGTCATTACTGGGTGATAGTGACAAATCACTTGACCACTCTGGCTAGTTTCTTCACCCACAATATCACAGCCCATGGGGCTGTTAGGATTACAAGATGAGATCAAAACGGGCAACATATATATACTTACAAAAGCTCTTTATACAACTGAAACCAATGAATAACTTTAAGGAGGTTACTATTATCTTGGCATTTAAGAGACTGACAAGGAGATTCATACCAAGAGAGTTGCTCTCAGGCCTTGGAACCAGGGAGGATAATAAAGATCTTTTTCACTTAGAAAAGGCAAATTGATGCCCAAAATATAAAAAATTTGTCTGGGCTGGGCACAGTGGCTCACACCTGTAATCCCAGCACTTTAGGAGGCCAAGTCAGGAGGACTGCTTAAGCACAAGAGATGGAGGCTGTAGTGAGCTATGATTGCACAACTGTACTATAGCTGGAGTGACAGAGTGGGACCTGTCTCTAAAAAATTTTTTAATGTAAAATAAATAACTAAAAATTTTATTTAATTTTTTTTTAAATTTTTAAATAAAAAACACTTGTCCAGGATCAGTCACCCATGAGTTCTGGAGGTGGGAAGTTAAGGGGGTTCATAGCTTAGGGCACATGGGGCACATAGCTCTGGACAATCCAGCAATGGTTTGTAATCCTGGAGTCATTTACTCCATCTTTTTAGGCCGATCCCTCAGCCAAGGAAAGAGACTGTGAGAACAGCCTCTTGCCACAGTTCCCCTGGTACTTTGTGCTCAGGTTGGGGGCCCCTGTCTGCTACTAGATGCAAATCAATTTCCAAGTTTACAGTGATGGGAAAACTAGAAGGCTCTTCATAGGGTCTGCCTGCTGTTAATGAGCTGATCTGAGGGAAAAGGCTGAGTGAAAATGAACAATCACTACCTAGAGTCACCGGAGTGCTCCATGCAGCCCACCCGACGTATGTGTTTTATGCAGTGCTCAGGCTGCCGGTGCCTGAGGCCTGAAGGCAGGTTTATAAGATTAAAGCTCAGTGCCCAATAAATAATTTAGCAGCTCATTGCAAAAAAAAAAAAAAAAAAAGAAAGAAAAAGAAAATACACGCAGTATAATAGCTACTATCTCCAGCAGTCTGATGTGTACATACATTTTAAATGCACACCACTTTCATCTGCATGCCTCCATCTGATGTGGAGTCCAAAACCAACTAAGGAAAAGAAAAAGAACACCATTACCTCCATCCTATTTATACATCCTGCCACCAAGATGGGGCAGATGAGAAACAAAACCCTGCCATGCACTAACTATTCAGGGCTTTGCTGCTGTCTTTCTCCATCTCGCAGCCCTTCCATCTCCTTCTTTGCTTTCGATTGCTGTTTCGTGTGTGTAGGAAGAATCAAAAATCTCCACTGTTCTAGTATTCATTCAGAATTTGTTTTTATTTTCCCAAGGGCATCTTTTCTGGAGCAAAGCTGGCTCAAGGTGCTGTTTCCTGCAGTGTCCTATGTGACTTGCTTGTGGGTACAGCTCAAAAGGTGGTATAAATAAATGTCACCACCATGGCCACCAGAGTCCACACTGAAGTTTTAATCAGCCAGAAGTAGTGGTGATGGATTGGTAAGACTCGAACTTGGCAACAAGGGAAAAGAGGAGCATTGAAGAGTGGAGGAGGAAGAGGTAGGGGTGGGTGTTACAAGAAGAGTGAGTGGGAGAAGGCAGAGAAACTTCCAAGAAGTTGCTCCAAGATCTAGAAGCATCCGTGGGAGATGAGTGGCATGTAGTAATCTAGGTAGCAGCATGAGCTGGCAGTAGAAAATGATGCCAAAGTGAACCTTCTCCTTCTGATTGGAAAGTTGACTGGTTCTGACCACAGTTAAGGGATGCATGGCTTCACTGGGGGAGACAGGCATGAGGGAGAGCGGTAAGATTTCCCTTGAGCTTTTGTGGAGATCTGGGAGGGTGGCAACCTCTTTGGCCCCAGTCTCTTGACTCTCCTTCTGTGAGTAGGGGAGACCCACAGACCCACCAGGCGCTGTGCTTGTACAAGACTCCACCAAGCTTATCCCATCCTCTACTTTTTGTACCTCCATGGCCTTGGCTGCATTTACTGTCAGTGGCTGTGGTTTATCTCCCGTTGTTTATGGCCTGGGACAGGCTGCCTACAAATAGCTCCCCAAAGAGTGGGGAGATTCAGGCATCTGCCATTCTGTGAAGCTTTATCCAGAAATGAAAAGGACAGTCATAAAATGTTTTTCGGGGGGGTTAGGGGTGGGTAACATGCATCATAAAAAGTGTAATGGACTAATGCTAATACATAGACTGGCTGCAGCCCAGGGGTGTCTGCTGAGCTCAGACATAAATACTGGGGAGGCACCAAGGAGACAGTTTTTTTATTTCTTTGATTTGATGGTGGGGGGAGGTTGGGCATATTTTTTCCTTCACTTCTCTGTCTATGACCATTCCTTTGGGGATACCACCAATCTGTCTGAGACTGAAATTACCAAACATTTTACAGCTTCAAGAGGGGCAGCCATTAGACTATTGGAAAGACTGAAGGCACAAGGGAGGTGGTGGGTACATTATATGGCCTCATGGGGGAGTCTAATTTTGGGGTGTGGTTGTACCATACAAGATCTTGCTAGCGACAAGATAACTGAAGGGAGCGAGTATAGTTATGTTGGGCACGTGACTGAATGCATCTATGAGTAACCATGAACTTGTCCAACAGCAGGCACATTTCCAATATTGAAGGAACTGATTAATGTTTTCTATTTAGTAGGAAACAAAACAACACCAACACCAACAATCACCCAACAGGAATCCCATCCCTGCCCAACTTCAGTTATGAAAAGTAAAATACCTGTTTGGTAATTAATAAAAAATCCAGGTACTTGAGGACTCAACCGAACACACTGTTTCCTAGGGTTTTATGTAAAAAAAAAAAAAAAAAAAATTGTTCTCTGCTAATATTGACCATTAGCCAATTGCTTTCTAGCCACACACTTGACTTTAAGCATGCACTTACACAGAGTGGGTAAATGTACAGTGTATTTGTGGGGCAGAGGACAGAAGTGAATGCAAATCCTGTGTTCAAGTAGCCTTGGCTTTGGGTGGTGCTGAGATGCTCTTTCTCCTTTCTCCCTATCATGGAGGTGCTGAACACCTGTGAGTTTGTGGTAGGGTCCTGAGAATTGAACAGGAGAATGGACTCAGTCCACCTAAGACCCTGGGTTGACTGAGAAGAAAGAGTAACAGCAGAAACCATGGCGGTGGGGGCAAGAAGCTCCTGTTCACTCTTGCAGTGCGTGGGGAGAAAAAGACTGGAGGCATTTGGAATTCAGATTCCATTGTGCCATTTGCTTTGGAGAAATTAATTTTATGTGTGTTTTCCCTGAGAATGGGTGGAAAATAAAGTGCTACTCAGAAAATGGGTGGCAAGGGCCGGGGTAGATGTTGGAAAAGAAAACTATCTCTTTTCTCCTCCGTATCTGGGTATATGTGAGGAGAAAGAAAAAAGGGAGGACAGGGAATCTTATTAGGTGTACTAGACCCATGCTAAGAGATTTAGAAGCTTATTGAACCTCATTATAATCTTTCTGAAGTAGGTAGTATTATCCCCATTTTAAAGACAAGAACTCTCAACTCTGAATTGCCAAGAGGTTAAATAACTTGGCCAAGGTCATGTACTTAGTAAACAGTAGAGTTAGGACTTGAACTCAAACCATTGTCTTCTCTCAATGATATAAAACTATGAAAGAAAAAAATCAATAAATGATGGTTTAGAAGAAAAATTATTTTCAGTCTGAAGATCAAAAGAGCAGGGACTAATGCATCCCTTGTGCCAACTGGTACAAATTATTATTCTAAGTGATAAAGGGAGGTCACCACATGTGCCATTGTTGGAAAAGGGTTAGATAACCCTTGGGCATGATGACACGTGATTACTCAGGCTGAGGGTGAATGGGGCATTGACAGTCACCGAAACTGAACTGGGGGCTAATTGCAGGAAAAGACTGGGTTTCCCAGTGACTAAATATGCTACAAATTTACCTGGAAAATAATCTCAACATGAAAGAGAGCTAATCCTTGTGTGTGAAGTTAACGGGTTCTCTGTGGCCCAGGGAGCTCTCTGGATGTGGACCCTTGAAATCAGTTGTCAGTAGGGGTCTTGCCTAATCATCCACCTAGAAATGAGGCCCAACTGGGCCCATCAATAGGAGTTTGGCTCAGCCTCTTTCAAACAAGCTTAGGGTATGAGGAAAATTCCTCTTCCCTTAGTTGGCTAGTATCTTAGCCTAAACTGACTCCCATTAGATTAGACATAAAGCAGAACTTCCTGGCTATGAGCTGTCTGAAGCTTGGCCATGAGCGACCAATATTGGCTCTGGCATATCCTTTCCTAAAGACTTTAAAGAGCAGCAGAGACACCTAATTGCTGCCCACAGCACTGGGTAGGAGAGAACCCTCCCTCCAGCCTCACCTTTGCTTGCTGGTATTTCAGTAAAAGACCCAATACAAATATAGAATGTATAATTTTCACATCATTCTTGGCAAATTCCAGGTGCGCCCCATTAGCAGAGTTCCAAGGATGCCATTTTCTATCAAGAAAAAGACACGCCGCATCGGAGTGCTTAGCTCAGGGCCCTATTAATAGCAATCCTAATTATATGGCTGCAAATTTAATTCATAGCAATGATTAGTGTCAGAATCAAAGCCATCAGGCATCAATATTGATGGAATTGCATAAGTCCCATAAACAGAGAACAAGCATTTGGGCCCATCCCCCCAGCAGTGGTCTGCTGTTAACTATTGCATTAATGTCTCTTCCAATTTTGCCAGATCAAAATGACTCCATTTCTCAGTGTTCTCCTTCTCCCCACTGAAACCTTTGCCTGGCCAGCTCTGAATGGGTATGACTGGCACACAAAAGATCCCAGACAATGTCTTTGAAGAAGAGCCCGGGGGCTCCGAGGGATGCATGGGTGATGGGCCCTGGCCCCACGCTTTACCCAGCAGCTTTTGGCCTTGTCAGCAACACTCCTTTGTCTCTCTTTCAGAAAGCTCATGGCAAACAGTGATGCCTGGAGAAAGGGGAGTCAGCTGGGGACTGTGTGTGGCACAAAAGGCTGCCACCCTGTGCATTGTGACCCAGGCTGAGAGGGGTGGGGAGGTGGAGGAGGAGGCCTGAGGAGAGGGACATAAGCAAGACAGCGTGTGCCGAGGTGACAGCTGCCATGTCCCGAGTTTCCAGGGCACCTTCACTCAAAAGAGTGCAAAGAGGTGGCCCTCCCCACTCCTCTCATGCATCTTCTTGCAGCTCTCCATCAGGCAAGTGGTAGGCTATGAGTGGACGAATGGAAGCATAGAGAAGTTCAATTGAATGCTAAAAAGCTAGTGGTTAAAAGTACAGGTCTGGAGTCAGAGAGCTCTGGATTCAAATCCCAGCTCTCCAATTAGTAGCAGTGTGACTCTGCCAAGTTACTTATTTTGTTGAGCCTCAGCTTGTTATATATAAATGGAAATAAGACCAATGATTTTTACAATTTCCAGGGTTGATGAGGTTTAACTGAAACAAAACAAAACACTTAGCCCAGGCTTAGCATACAGTAAGTGCTTAATTTATATTGGATCCCTTATGCCTATCCCCATCCAAAAATGTGGCATTCCTAGAGAGAGGACTAACATGTAAGACTTGAGGGACCGGATTCAGTGTTCTTCTGATTTGTCAAAACTTCTTAGCTCTGAGGCAAGAAGTTAAATAAGTCTCCCTGCTGGGCAGGTTCTGGTAAGGTTCCCAAGACATGTGGAGTGAGGGCTCAGGGATGCTGGTCACCCTAGATCAAGGTTGTATGGTCAGGCCTGGTACACGAAGCTCAACTGGACTCTTGTTCCAGGGAAAAAATCCCTAGATCAGTTTTAAGCTCTGCATAGAAAATGCCTGCATGCCAGAGAGGCCGAGGTCAGTCTGATGTTCTGCGCAGAATGTTCTTCAGGCCGGGCGCAGTGGCTCATGCCTGTAATCCCAGCACTTTGGGAGGCCAAGGTGGGCAGATCATGAGGTCAGGAGATCAAGACCATCCTGGCCAACATGGTGAAACCCGTTTCTACTAAAAATACAAAAATTAACTGGGTGTGGTAGCGTGTGCCTGTAATCTCAGCTACTTGGGAGGCTGAGTCAGGAGAATCGCTTGAATGAGGCAGTCAGAGGTTGTAGTGAGCCAAGATCATGCCACACTCCAGCCTGGCGACAGGGCGAGACTCTGTCTCAAAAAAAAAAAAAAAAAAGAGAAGAAAAAAGAAAAAGAAAAGAAAAGAAAAGAAAATGTCCTTTAAAATGATATAGAGAAGGGCCCAAAAATTGGAATTCAAAAACCTGGGTTCTGCTCTTGCCTCTGTGGGTAAGAACCTGGGTGAGTTTCCGCAGATCACTCCACCTTTCTAGGCCTCAGCTTTCTCATTCACAAAATAGAACAATACACATCTTACTTGTCCAAAGTCAGTGACCAGATCGGTTTTCTGAGGTCCCCTCTGGCTACGAAGTCTATGATACACATTCAAGGGAAGACTCTTGATCTTGCTTGATAGTGTCAATCTTATCCCCTGGGGGCCTTAACCCCAATTCCCCAGCCTCTTTCCCTGAATTGTCAGTGTGGGAATTCCAGATTTGTTATTAAAGCCTGTTGATGCCATTTCTCCTTCCAGATTAGCTGGGGACACTCAACCTTTGCCATAGAAACCAGAACACAGGGTAGGACAGGGATGGCTGATTGGGACAACCCAATGGCACCAGCTCCTGAACCTCTTTCCTGCCTTGGAGCTAGAAACCCTCCTGGAGGCTGAGGCCAGGAGAAGGGTAGAACCACAGGAAGAGACTCAGAAGGCCAGAGCTCCAGATTCGTTTTTACCACATTCATCTCCATATATTTCCTGCTTCCCTGGACAGAGGGGCATATGTTAGCAAGAAGGAAAGAGATGTTAAAGTAGCCATAAGCTCTTAGTTTGATCATCTTGGGCTACACAAGTGACTTAGGAATATGCTGGGCCCATCTCCACCCTGAAGTATTTGTCATTCTGGTTCCAACTTCCACATCTTCCCTTGATTTACAAGTCAACCCCAAGTTAGTCCATAATCTCTGAATTTCAGAATCACCATCTGCAACAGAGTAATGAAATATCCCAATCCTTCTTTTCTTTTTTTTTGAGATGGGTCTCGCTCTGTGACCTAAGCTGGTTTGCAGTGGCATGATCTCGGCTCCCTACAACCTCCACCTCCCGGGTTCAAGCGATTCTCCTGCCTCCTGCCTCAGCTTCCCAAGTAGCTGGGATTACAGGCGCCCACCACTAGGCCCGGCTAATTTGTTTTTGTATTTTTAGTATAGATGGGGTTTCACCATGCTGGCCCAGCTGGTCTCGAACTCCTGACCTCAGGCAATCTGCCCACCTTGGCCTCCCAAAGTGCTGGGATTACAGGCGTGAGCCACGGCGCCTAGCCTCCAATCCTTCTTGATCATCTAAAAATTAGATGGGATTAATGAACTAATAGAATTAAAGAGAATTTGGGACTGTAGCAGAAAAAACATGGTAATAGTACAGGAGTGGTAGTAGTAATACTAGCAGGAGGAGTCACTCTAGCAGTAACAGAGATGGTAGCAGCAGTGACTGCCATTTATTAAGCATCTACTACGTCAAGATCTGTGTCAGATATTATGTATCCTCCATGTCTGATAGGCATAGCAATCTTGCCAGGCAGGCATGGGTGATCCAGATGAGTAAACTGAGGTCCCCTCAGATCACATAGTTCATCCAAGGCAGAGCTGTGCAGCACAGGATATTGTGGTTGGTGTGGAGGCATGCAAAGGGGGAGAATGGGCCTGTTTTAGTTAATTCTGCGAAACTGCAACTGGGCAACTGACACTTCCTTCAGCCCCACCCTGGGGAGGGGGTCAGTACATATTGTTTGGTTATATGAGACTGTGAAACCTCTCACTGTTGACTAATGCAACTGGATGCCAAAGTCCAGCAGGATTAGATTAGTTCGGCTCAGCTGGTCCCGTCTTCTAAGTATTTTTTTCCCATGACTCAGGGCTAGGAGTAGGGGACAGGATTCTCTTCCTCCATCTGACCTTGCAAACATGTCACTGAAAAGGAGCCTGATCTGACAGCTTCACTACCCCAAGGAGCCAGGGAAGAAGTGGGGTTTTGGGGAAGCCTCAAAGATAGCAGTAATAATAGAAAGCACTTCCATGCCAAGCACTACATTAAGCACTTTTTACACATGATTTTATTTAATCTTTACAACAAATATGCAAAGTGTTTATTACTACCTCACTCCACAGGAAAAAAAAAATAGAGGTTCACAAGTTAAGTCACAATTGTAGCAATATTTAAGTGCACATATGCCCATGTGCCCAAGCTCTGCACTCTATCCCTTCCACGAATTATTTCTTTGTAATCTATTTTTTCCTTAGCACTTATCACTCACTAAACATACTATATATTATGCTTACTTATGTTGTTTGACTTCCCACATTAAGATATAATTTCCATCAGGGCAAGCATTTTTTTTTGTTTTTCTTTTCGAGATGGAGTCTCTCTCTGTCCCCCAGCCTGGAGTGCAGTGGTGCAATCTGGGCTCACTGCAACGTCTGCCTCCTAAGTTCAAGCGATTCCCCCACCTCAGCCTCCTGAGTAGCTGAGATTACAGGCATACACCACCATGCCCAGATAATTTTTGTATTTTTAGTAGAGATGGAGTTTCACCCTGTTGGCCGGGCTGGTCTCAAACTCCTGACCTCAGGTGATCAGATTGCCTTGGCCTCCCAAAGGGCTGGGATTACAGCTGTGAGCCACCATACTTCAGCAGGGCAGGCATTTTTGACAGTTTTGTTTTCTAGTGCTTTATACCAAGCTCCTGGCACACAGTACATATTCAATAAATATCAGTTCAATAATGAATTATGTCATTTAATCCTTACTGTAATCTTATGATGCAGGTACCAGAATTGTCCTCATTTTACATTGAGGAAATTAAAGCTCAGAGGTCACACAGCTAGTAGGATGGAGTCAGGACTAGATCTCTCCTAAGACCCTATACTCTTTGTTATGCAAATTAGTCCCTACTTGAAGGTAGGAGAGTGGGCCAGGTGGTCTTTGTAAGTCCCTTCCAACTCAGAGATCTATGTCCATGTTCCAAATCCACAGACAGGCAAGGATTAATGGCGTACAAGGGTCTGTATTTTCCTAAAGACAGGACCTCTGTAAACACCAGCACCTTGGCCTCTTGAAAATTTTGCATAGCCTATTTAGGTCACCTGGATTCTGCAAGCTTGAATCATTACGCCCATCCCCCCTGTCCCCAAAACACAGTTTTCTGTGTTTACACCTGCTCTGCAATAAAGCTCTGAGCTGCAGGAGCTCACTGTTGAGAATGCAAAACAGCCAGCTGAATACACAGCCTGATGCCTCATACAAGAATTGTCCAAGATTGAAGTATATTAGAAACTACACAAAAAAGTACAAAAAATAAATGAGTCTTTAGTTTCTCCCCTTTCAGAATGACTCTGGGAGATCAGGACCTCCTTCCCTGGGGTCTGCTGGGGCTCTGCATAGAGCTGACATCCCCTGTCTACACCTGCCATGGTCAAGCAAGGAGATGTGCTGGCCGGAGTGTGTGTGTCGAGGGGGTGGGAGTGGGGCATTCTGTAAATATGCCCCTTTCTTGTGCCAACCAAATGCAGCCTTTCCCAGCTTTCAGAAGACCAGTTCTGGGGACCCAAGAGGCCTATAAAACAACAAAACAAACAGCAAGCTTGGCGGCGGGAGCCCGGGCAGGGAGCCAAACTCATTACTAGGGATGTGGTGGTGAGCTCCCTGAACCACCACCCCACCCCTTCCATGCAGGCTCTGAGGAAGGGGAGAGGGCCTCCACTCCCCACCACCCCAGTGTCCAGCATTGCTGAGACTCCTGGGAGAGTTAGGGTATCGGATGGGCAGTCTCAGGTCCCAGGAGAGCCACTAAGTCTCTTAGATGTGGACCTGCAGCTCCGGCTGTTTACTCAATCAAGGGTTCATACAGAGAGACAAGTGAATCATTTCCACTCAGAGGAATGAGTGGCTATTGTTTGGTGGGGCTGGCACAGAGAGAAAGGCATGTTTCTCAGCTTTTCATCCAACTTGGCCTTCCGTCCGCCAAGGCAACTCCACCCCACGAGAGGAGCCAAGTAACAGGTTAGTGTGTTTGGGGAGAAAGTCTAAATGCCAATGTCAATATTGGCATTGGAGGGTGGGGGTGAGCATATAATCTTGGGCAAGACATTTAGTATCGCTACAACTCAGTTTCCTACATCTGTAAAATGGGGTAAAAATGTAGGGGCGATCAGTACCCTCAGTTGAAGTATTTGAGGAAGATGAAAAGAACCATGGAAACATATCTTATAAACAGTCAGTGTTATCAAATAACTGAGTACTAACCCCAGGGCTGAGGAGAGTTAATACTTTGGTGCTCCTGATGGATTCTTTCCAACGCCTAAGCTGCTACTGCAAGAAGCTCACGGTTTTCCTGGCTTTGCTTAGTAAATCGTTTGTGTGATTACAAAGAGAAGAATAGAAGTGGGACGTCAGGGCTTCCTGTGGGCCAGGGATTGGAGACCTTGGGTTGGTATGTCCCTTAGGGAGAGGCAGAAAGAATTTTCCTTTAAGAATTTCACAGGCATTTCATCGGCCACCATTAGCTAATGGGAAAGAAAGTAGTGCCAGAATAGGCTGGGCCCCTCCCCAGAGCTTGGAAAGTCTCTGGGGATTTACAAAAACATCCCAGGAGTCATATAAACAGAGACTGGTGGAGGAAGCAGTGGTTCCCTGGGCATTCTTGCCTGCTTCCCTGCTATACACAAGCCTGCATCTGATCCAGGTGAAGCAGATGGCTGTCTGTACTATTCTGGGGCCCTCCAGGCAACGGTGTAAATGCTGTCCCCTTCCTCTAGCCAACATTTCTGAGATGATCACCCCACCCTCTTCCAGATGTTGTTAACCAGAAAACAAACTGCTTTCCTGTTACCCACCAGAAGTTGTCCTGTTTCCTTTACTTCTCATGCCACTGCCATGCCAACCCTCCTCCTCCCGGCACCGACCTACCCAACACATCATACCTTCCTTCCTTTGCAACCAACCACATCAACAGGAGTCACTGTTGGTGTCTGATTCTATTTCAATTAGTACAAATAGATGTCTAGCATAGAATAGGCACCCAATACATTTGAGATCACTTTCATGAGCACCTAATGTGTATCTGGCAGTGGGGATGGGGTGATGAATGTGAAAAGGAAAGTCCCTGCCCTCAAGGATCTGTGAATCTCAAGGGAGGTAGACACCTTAGCAGCTGCTCCCTTGCCAGATGCTGTGGGGTCTAGGAGGGTGCCATGCACAGTGGTTGAAGGGACAGGGTAAAGGACATGTCACAATGCTTGAGCAAAAAAAGAGGTTTCTGATGGGGATGGAGAAGAGAGCCAGCAGCATCTGCTGTTGTTTAAGGTCCCTGGGACTGAGAGGCTAGAGAGCCCCAGCAAAACACTACCCTCCAGCTTCTGTGAGGAGCCCTGCAGGGATGTGAAACCTGGGCTGAGGTGGCAGTTTAGCAGCTGCAAATGGAAAGAAGAAACCAAAGGAACTTCACCCTGAACCCAAGATAGTCCTTCCTTCCATTGTCCTGGCATCTTTCACTTGCTCAGCTTGACATCCTCCCTCTTTTGCCCCATGACATGAGCCTGATTTGCCACCTGTCTCTGCCCTGAAACCTGGAAAATCATGTAAAATGACTTTCCAGTTCCTGTTGCCACTCTTCCTCCATCCGCTTTGGTGTTTGTACTCAGTCTGTATCATCTGGACCCTCACTGCCTATTCTTAACCAGGAGCGATGCTGTCATGAGGAACTGGACCCGGGCCCCAGGATAACCTGCTTTTCCCTCCCCTACATCTGGCCCCAGGCCTGCCTGTCCTCATCATCCTGGCCAGGCTTTGCCGTGTCTGTGCCGAGCCCCTCCCAGCTGACCCTGAGGGGCCTTCTGCTACTCTGAGGGCAGGCTCAAAACCAGCCTCATTCCAAAGTCCACACCCAGGAGTCCTTGGTCTTCCTTTTTCTGCTCCTCTTCTCTGCCTCAGCCCATACTCCTTCATCACACACTTTGCTGACAGAGCCAGAGAAATAGTGGCAGCATCATTGAAAATACCATGAGATCTGATGCAGGGGTCCCCTTGGCAGCACCCCTGGTTGGTGACCATTCAGTCTCTGCTTGCATATTTCCACTGACTAGGACCTCATTCCCTCCTGAGTCAGCTCTTTCCATCCTGGGACAGTCTGGCTGTAAAAAATGTTTTCCTTATATGAAGGGGAAAGCTGCTGTGCTGTAACGCCTACCCAGTGGCCCTATTCTGCCCTCTGGGGTCACACTGAATAAGCCTAATTCATCTTCCATAGCTTAATGGATAAGCCGAAAGATTGTAAAACCAGATAATCACGGTTCTAGTCCTAGCTCTGCCATGTTATTTACTGTGTGGCTTTATTATTATTTTTTAACCTTTCTTGGCCTCCATTTCCTCATCTTTAAAATGGAGGTGATAGCACCTACCTCATAGAGTAAGAGAGTAAATGAATTAACAGATATAAAGCTCCTCAATAGCATGTGACATATAATAAGTGCTCAGTAAATTATGTTATCTAAAGACAGCTGTTCTATGTCCTGCTTTATTCATTCTTTTCCCCTTCACATAGCATGATTCCCACATCCGTTCAGCTCTTGTTTATCTGGCACTTCCGTTTGCTTAACACCCTCTTGTGATGTTATCTTCAAGGTAAAGTGGAGTCACTATGTCTCGTGACACAGAAGCTGTTCTTCTATTATCATGATGAAGACTAACTTTGTTAAAGCAATATATCACACAGTTGGCTCATGTCAACCTCACGGTTCGCTAAAATCCCAAAATCCTTTTCGCTTGATCTCCTTAGGGCTTAAAGTCTCACAGGGGGTCTCCCTCCCCTCTTATCTGTCCAAGTTTTCCAAGCTCCTCTGCATGTTGGACCTTCATTGCATGTGCTTTGTACCTTCTCAGTGTGGCACCCAAGGTCTAGAATGCCCTTCTCTCCCCCAACTCATCACTTCATCTGTCTCATCTAGTCTATAAGCAGACCCTGGTAATCTTCCTTTTCAGTAAAGCCTTGCAGACTGATCACACTACAGTTGCTGTTTTGTTTGAATTATTCCACCCTTATGGTGAATCTTTGCATGTCTTCTTATCACCTGCGATGCACTGACCCTTAGCTTATGCAAGCATTGCACATACAGTTTTTTTGGGGGGAGAGGGGGGACAGAGTCTTGCCCTGTCACCCAGGCTAGAGTACAGTGGCATGGTCTGGGCTCACTGCAACCTCCACCTCCCAGGTTCAAGCAATTCTCCTGCCTCAGCCTCCTGAGTAGCTGCGATTACAGGTGCGTGCCACCACGCCTGGCTAATTTTCGAAGTTTTAGTAGAGACAGGATTTCACCACATTGGTCAGGCTGGTCTCAAACTCCTGTTTTTTGTTGTTGTTGTTTTGTTTTTGAGATGGAGTCTCACTCTGTTGCCCAGGCTGGAGTGCAGTAGCACGATCTTGGCTCACTGTAACTTCCATCTCTTGGGTTCAAGTGATTCTCCCGTCTCAGCCTCCCAAGGGGGTGGGACTACAGGCAGGTGCCACCATGACCAGCTAACTTTTGTATTTTTAATAGAGACGAAGTTTCACCATGTTGGCCAGGCTGGTCTCAAGCTCCTGACCTCAGCTGATCCACCTGCCTTGGCCTCCCAAAGTGCTGGGATTACAGGTGTGAGCCACCGCACCCATCCTCACATACAGGTTTTGGGGACTTAACCTTATTCTGTCTGTTCCTTCCACTTGTTTGCAGCTCAGAAGGCAGTGGTCTTGTCTAGGGTGCTCTCTATGAATCTTGCAGACAGCAGTATATAAGCAGCTATGTGACACAGCACATAAGAGCGCCCTGTGGTCCTATCACTTCTAGCAAGTCTCTGCTTCCTCTAAACTTCCATACACAGGGACATCCTGTTTCTACAGGCCACAGTAGATGAGGGCTGGACAGCCTGACAGACGCCGGGAGAAGTGAGTAGTTCTGACGCACCCGCCTTCCCTTCCCTTTCCAAACTCTTAGCTATTTTTTTCTTTATTTTCCTTCCTGTGTTGAAAGAGCTATGGGGCCTGGACCATAGTAGGGTTTCCTGGGGACATTCCATAAATTCTTCATGGGTTATTTCTCTGGAGAGGGGTGGGAGCAAGTAAGCTGGTAGATGGGAGGCCAGCAGGGGCCTGGATATGAATGTCAAGTACCTCAAAGCAGCGTGGGTGGGAAAGAAGGGTGAGCTGCACAGAGGAGGAAGGAGGGGTGCCATGAGCTCATAGAAACTGCCAAAGAAAGGCCAAGCAAAAAGTGAGAAGCAGCAGCCAACTCACAGGTCAGAACAAGCTGTGGGTAACCACGCCCCCAGCTTTGCCCTTGAACCTGCTGACTTGTCTCCACAGCAACTTGTCTGTCAGGGTTTCAATAAGGCCAGGAGAACTTGGCCAACTCAGGTGTGTGACTTGGAAAGATGCCAAGCAGCCCCTGGTGTGTGCTGTGCGCGATGCATGGAGATATGGGGAAAGGCAACTCAAGGTCCCTTTGTGTCTGGTTGGGTCCCTTTTCCTTTATTCACTTCTCATCCATCCATTCATTATACACTGATTCCTTAATTCACATCTAGATCTGAAGAGAGTGAAAGCACTAGCCCCTAGCTGACCTCTGTAGCAAGCCTGGACCTGAAGATCGTTCTCAGTCTCCCTCCCTGGGCTCTAGAGCTGCTTCTTTAAGTAAAAATGGTGCCAAATTGGGTGTCAAGGCAAGAAGCAACTTGTCTTAGATCTCTATGCTTGGGCAGGTCAATTTTCTTCTCTGGACCTCAGTTTCCCTGTCAAATAATGAGAGTATTGGGCCAGGCACTCTCTAAGGTTCCTTAAAGAATGGTTCTGTTTTTCAAAGCAGTTTTGAAGCCTATCCCATGAGTGAACACTTGGTGAGGGGATTAAAGGGGAAGAAGGGAATAGTCCAAAAAGCATGACCCCTGCCTTTCATGGAACTTTCAAGAGAATCAAGGAGACAGAATGACACACATGACCTGGAGCAGTGACTGAAGGTCAGGGAAAAGTGCTCACACCAGCCTGTGTGGCTTCTGCTGGCCCTTAGAGAGCCTGTGTGCCATTTAGGAAAAGGTGGTCCCTATGGGCAGATGACTTAGTAAGAGAAGGCCCACTGGGCAGATGTTTATACCACAGGGTACATCATGTGACAGGGAGAGCTCAGGCTGGGATTTCAACTCCCACTAGGCTCCTTAACACAATCCCCCTAGGCCAGGCACAATTTGCCCAACTGGCTGTGGTGACCCTGGCTGAGCAGGGAAGTAATCAGCCTCAGGGTTCCAAGCCAAACTGCTTCCTGGTAGAAGCCACTTTTAAACCTTAGCGGAATTTCACAGAGCAACTCCTCCCCTTCCCATTTTGGAAAAGCAAACACAAGGACCACATTCTTTCTCTCTTCCATGTGCTGAAAAGTCAAGCTAGGGTCTCTAGTCCCAGGCAGAGTGGAGGGCACAGAAGAGGAACATGTAGGAACTTCTACACAAGTGAGGAAATGGTTAAACGTCTTTGGTATCATGGGAACCAGAAGAAGCCTGGAGGGTTTAGCACTACTAGGTGAACCCAGACCAGTTCTTCTCACCTCCCCTGGCAGTAATTCAGAACAAGCAGAACATGGAAATTCTTCCTTGGGCTCACTCCAGGTTACCCTCCTTCCACATTTCCAAACAGCATCCCTCCCAAGGCTCTAAATGGATTATAAGGAAAGAGCTCCAGGGTGATGTCAACATCAAAGGGTGAGAGGCAGTGAGGTCTTGCATGTTCCTTGATCCACAGGTGCTGGGACTAGGGAAAGGTGGCAGGAGGGTAAGCTTGGGAAAAGGGGATTAGCTGAGACCGGAAAGAATGTGGCTGCTCTAATCCCATATAATGAACCAGATTGTGCACCCTCTCTGCACCCTAGGCACTAGACAAGCAGGCACAAGCTGTTGGCTTCAGCTTGCTGCACAAGAGGCCTCCCATGCTGCCAGCCCCAGACAGCCTGTGCCCTCCAGCAGGCAGAAGTGCCCAAGGAGACACAAGGTAAAATGTCTACTTCCACCTGGCAGCTCACATCTGGGTGGGGAGCTGGGAAGGGAAGAGACTGTGATTGCAGGACAAGGAAAGACTGGAGAATGGCGTTTTCTTCAGGCATCATACACCATCAGAGAGCAGCACCCACCGTTTGCCCCAGGTCTTAGAATTGGGACCAATAATCTGCTTCAACCAACTTCTCTGAATTCAACAAAGACCAGTATAATCAACTTGACAGGTCCTAGGGAGGGATTTGTGATGTTGGAGATTTATAATGTACGTAACCAAAAACTTAGTTTTGCTTGATTTGGGAATGAAGAGCAATTTTTTTTTTTTTTTTTGCTTTTGCAGATGTATGTACCTTCTTAAAGTTTTTTCTTAAAGTTTGGGAAATATTGAAACATGCTTGCATTCCTTACATACCCAATGACTGAGGGCTGGAGGAAGTAGTTAGAAGCTGTCACAAAATTAACCCCTTCTTACCTCCCCAATTTCACCTTCGTTCCCCAAGAAAATAAAGTTGCCTGTAGTTAAATCTCCACCAATAGCTATCTTCCACGAGGGACTTTCTGCGGAGGAGCTGAATGTCACTGGGGCATCTGAGCTCATAGACTCTTACCTTTTTCAGCTTGCCACTCTTAGTCCCCACAAAAACCACGCTGTAGCCGTTGTAAACGTAGGAGGCCACAGAGGTCATGCGGTCCCGGCTGGTGGTGTACAGGGTCAGGCCCTCCACTGGAGTTGAGCCTCCCAGTGGCTGGTTGATGTCCAGTCCACAGAAGTTATCGTCGATGGGGACAGGCTGGAGGAAAGGGGAAGGAATTGGGGTGAGTAACAGTGGAGGCTTGGTGGAGTCTCTATACAACTTATATTCCCAACTTCCAGTCTTAGGACGCCAGGCCTCAGAGAGGCAGACGTGGGAGTTCAGGGGCCCTAACACATGCTGCAGACAAAATCTTCTCACCAGCTCACCCACAAATTCCATGTTGGTACTTATGAAGCCAGACGAAAGAACAGGCAGTAACCTTCCACTCACCTGGAGTCACCTGCATCTACCTTTCTGCCAGGAGAACTAGGATCAATTTGTCAAGCTATTTATTTTAATGTCCCTCAGGACCATGGCATTCTGTGGGGATCTTTCTATTTCAGACAAGAGTTCCTTCAGTGGATAATCAGTCTAAAGGCAACATTACAGGATTTCTACCAGCCCAGAGAGGGTTTCTTGTTTGTTTCTTGGGCTATAGGGTCTCCCTTTGGGCACAAGAAATTTTAGGCCATTCAACTATCCAGTTGTTCAATATTTACCAGCACCTCACTGGAGCCAACCATGGGAATTCTAGCTCCCTACTATCTTTCCATACTGGAAAGAGATCGGAAGTGTCATAATAATATTGGACAGTACCTTACACTTTGGAAAAGTTAATCTACATATGCCTCAGTTTCTTCCTTTGGAATAATACCTGCCCACCTTTCTGATAGAACCGTGAAGGAACAAATGAAATAATGCATGCAAAAGATTTGTGTTAAGTTGTCCAGCTATTTCCACTATTGTGCATTATAGATCTTCAACAATGTTTGGATAAATATAATTAAGAGAGAATTCTGGAGGTGGTGTCCTTTGTATTTCCAGCCTTTAAGGAGAGTGGTGGTGTGGCTCCATAATGTGTCTGTCAGGAGTGACCGGAGCACATTTGAAAGATCACCTTGAGCAAGTGAAAAAAAAAAAACTGTGACTGGGCAGGGTGGCTCACGCCTGTAATCCCAGCACTTTAGGAGGCCGAGGCGGGTAGATCACGAGGTCAGGAGTTTGAGACCAGTCTGGCCAACATAGTGAAAACCCGTCTCTACCAAAAATACAAAAAATTAGCTGGGCGTAGTGCTGTGTGCCTGTAATCCCAGCTATTCGGGAGGCTGAGGCAGGAGAATTGCGTGAAACCAGGGAGGTGGAGGTTGCAGTGAGCTGAGATTGCGCCACTGCACTCCAGCCTGGGCGACAGACTCCGTCTCAAAAAGAAAAAAAAAAAATTGCTGGAAAGAAAGTAGGAAGATCTTGATCCTATTCCCTGTTCTGCCACAAACTGGTTGTGAAAACTTGGACCAGTAGGGTCCTCCTGTAGGGCTGTTGAAGGCAATGTTAAATTGATGATTTCTCAGGTCTCAAGATCTTAGGTCTCTCATCTAAAAAAGAATGAAAGACAAAGACTGTAATGCTTCCTGAGGCAGGGGCTGCTGAGGGGTTTGCATTCTGTACACAGTGCTCAGCACAGGGCTGGGCCAGCACGGATGCTCTGACATGCCCCAGTTAATGGCACAATGTGGAATCCTGTGGCAAAGGCTGCAGGCTCTGGGCCAGAAAAAGCCCCGCGTCCTGTGGCAGCTGTTCCTTCTGGGTCTGCGAAGGCATCCCAGAGGAGGAAGGAAATGGCTGTCGTAGGAATCATAGAAAGCAGCAGAGCAGCCTGCCCCCTGCTCCCTTCAGCCTCCTCTCACCCTCACCAGGGAAGAGCAGGCTGACACATCATCATTTGTTGACAGCCTCATTTCTTTGGAATAATTGGTTTATAAGTTATGGCATGTGATTTTTTTTTTTTTTTTTAAACCAAGGACTTCCCTTCCTTTCTCTTCTCAGTCCCAAAGGGAGCAGAGGCTCAATTTTTGTGGTTCCATAGTGTTTTGTAGAGAGCTGCTGCTCCTGCTACTGGTAGGAATGATGGTGCTGCACTTGTGTGTGTATATTCTTCAGGAAAGAAAACAAATTTTTAGGTTAAGATGACTTTTGAACCTGGGATAATATGGAGCCTCGCAGAGCAGAAGGAATGAGTTTCTTAGAAAGGGAGTGAAGCTGTGGTGTGCTGAAGCCAGCTCACAGGGGATAACTGTGCGTTAAGTGACATCCCATGATGCTTGAAATCAGCCAGGATAGGTGTATTTATACCATGGCAATTGGCAGGGGCTACAAACCAGAGCTTTCCTCTCCCTCCCCGGCCTGCATAGAGCCAGTTATTTAATATTTACCAGCACATCACTGAAGCCAACCATGGGAATTCTAGCTCCCTAGAAAGGCTGGTCAGAGTTATCAGCTACACATTTTACATTTTGTACTTCTCTTCTTCATCTCATCCCTACACTCCAGGCAGCTACTGCCCTGGCTAAGAAGAAAGTGATCCAGATTTTAGTCCTTTCTCTACTGAAATCAGCTGTGTGACCTTGATATGTCATGTACCCTGTCTCAGCCTCAGTTTTCTCATCTGTAAAGTAAAAGTATTGGACCAGGTAATTGTCAAGCTTCCTTTGAGCTCTAAAAGTCCTTAATTTCATGGCTTCCATTTCTTTCCCACTTTCTGCAGGGCTGGTAAGGCCACAGAGTCTGGGCACAGGCATAGCCCAAGTCAGCTTTTGAGAAATGATGCAGAAGCAAAAACCTAGTAATTTTGGATTTTGCTACCATCTTATTGATTCTAGAATCTCCAGAACTATTAAAAAAAAAAAAAGATTTATTCTCAGCCTAAGCCCTTAGGATTGGCTAGAATTTCTTTTCTCTTCAAGTTCTTTTTCAATATATTGTCAGATATTTCCAAACACCTGATGTGCCTTTACTTTTGCTCCAATGGTTGAGAGCTTGGTGTATGGCTTTCCTTGGAAACAGAAGGGCTACAAAGAAAGAGCCTGGACTAAGAAGTAATATAGACCAACTAAATTCAAATCCCCACTTTATCACTTATAGCTGTGGAGATCTGAGCAACTTGCTTAGTCTTTGTGAGCCTTTGTTTTTTTTATCTGTAAAATGGGGGTGATAACTCTTGCTTTATGGGGTCATTGTGAGGAGCAAGTGAGATAACACTTAAATTGCCAAGCTTAGCCTTTAGGACATAGCTGCTATTCAATGAGTGATAGCCCCCTTCTTCCTCCCTTTTCTGGGATCAGAGCTCATATTTTTGATCTGAGATTTCCATGTTATTCCAGAGTCATGTTAAAATCAAGCTCTGGGACCACAGCTTCTTTCATTTATCCTTATTTCCCTCTAAGGCCACCAAAATATTTCTGGGTCCCCGGGTCTTGGTCCTTTGGACTGTCGGGATCTTTAAGGGGCCATTCCTCTTGCAGCCCCTGCACCAGAAGGGTGTGGTACTGAAGGGGTGGAGGCAAGGGGCTCTCCACTCTAAGGTCCCGGCCCCACTCACTGTCACCTCTCTCCCAGTGCCTTTCCTGTCCTTTTGTAACTAGCCCAGGCTTGTCTCTCTGCGCTGGAGCAGAGAAGAGTGTCATCTTCCTCTTTCCTCTTGCTCAGAAGCAGGCAGGAATCAGCAGTTTCCTCCTGACAAGGCCCCCACTGGGTTATGGGAACTAGGCTGGACTCTGCAAGCGTTTAACCCTTACAGAGGGTTACATTTCCTCTCCACTTCTCCCCATTAGTTAAGGCCAGTGGCCATATAATTTTGGTGTTAAAAAAACAAAACAAAACAAAAAACTAGAGCCTATCTAGTCCAGCTTCCTCATTTTACAACAGTAAGATAACTAAGAAAATACCTGGCTCTTTACTACTGTGATTAATATTCATAATCATAGCTGCCCATTTATTGAATGCTTATTATGTTCCAGGTATTGTGCTAAGCACTTTACATACATTTTCCATTTGATCCTCATACTAACCATCAAAAGAAGATAATATTATCTCTGTTTTAAAGATGAAAAACTTACAGCTCAGATCAGGTGCATAACTTGCCAAAGTCACACAAGTAGTAACTGGTAGGACTGATTTTTAATCCCCATCTGTTTTACTTCAAAGCCTTAACCACGACTCTTCTACCACACTAAGCAAATGATGACAGGAATAGAAGCGTAGCCTTGGAATGATGTTTTCTTGCTTCAAGTACTAGTGTTTGTTCACAATGGCAGGCACCTTCAATTTAGAGTACTCAGAAGGTAGCCATATGGGCCCCTTGGTCTCATATATTTTTTCTAGGCTGCAGATCCAGAGCCCTCAGCATTGTGTATAAGAAACCTACTTTTGCACTTCTCACACTCCCTGTTAACTCCCTGTGTAATGATAAACCTAACATTTCCAGGCATGGTGCTAATCTCTCCATGTATTATCTCATCTGATCATCCCATGAGCTAGGCATTATCATTCCCATCTCACAGATGAGAATATAGAGATGATAAGGTGCTTCTGAAGAAGCGAGGAAGAAACACAGATGGAATTTGAAGCCTGGCTTTTGTCTCAGAAGCTCAAACTCTTAGCCGCTACATTATGTTGCCAGCTGTCTCTCTCTCTCTCTGTAGCTGTCTCTCTCTCTCTCTGTCTCTCTGTCTCTCTCTCTCTCTATGTGTGTCTCTCTCTCCTACTAGATTTTAAGATCTGTCAGAGTAGTGATCACATCTTTCTTTTTCTTTCTTTTTTTTTTTTTTTCCTGAGACAGGGTCTCACTCTGTCACTCAGGCTGGAGTATTGTAGCACGATCTCGGCTCACTGCAACCTCCACCTCCCATGCTCAGGCTTCCAGAGTAGCTGGGACTACAGGTGCACATCACCACACCCGGCTAATTTTTGGATTTTTTGTAGAGACGGAGTTTTTTCATGTTGCCTAGGCTAGTATTGAACTCCTGAGCTCAAGCAATCTGCCTGCCTTAGCCTCCCAAAGTGCTGGGATTACAGGTGTGAGCCACCGTGCCCAGCCAATCATGTCTTTTTATGTTTGCATCCCCAGTGCCTAGTACAGTGCCAGGCATTCAGAAGATCTTCAATACTATTTGTAAATGAATGGAGGGATGGGTAGATGGATGATGGTGGATGAATAAAGAGAGGGATGAATGGATAGATGGAGGGCTAGATAGACAAATGGATGATGGATAGATAAAGATAGAGGCATAGATTAAGGGAGAAAAAAAGAAGGATGCATGGATAAAGAGATAGGTGGATGAAGGGATGGAGGAAAGAATGAAGGGAAGGATCAGGGACAGATGAATGGAGGGATGGGTAAATGGCTGAATAGATGGATGGATGGATGGATGGATGGATAGAGAGATGCATGGGGGAGAAAGCTAAGGAGGAGGGAGGGATAGATGGATAGGAGAATAAAAGGAGGGAAGGAAAGGGGATGGATGGAGGAGAGATGGGTGGATAAATGAATGGATGGTTGGATGGCTGGATAAATGATGGAAGGAAGAGTGGATCATGAATACTTTGATGACAGCACCATGAGCCTCTGACAGGGCAGTGCTTGCCACTGATTTTCTTGTCTCTGCTTTCCTCAGGTCTGGATTCTCAGCTTTTCATCCCCTCCTCTTTTGCCTTTGTCCACACTCTTGATTCTTCTCCAGACTCCTTTCCCTCTCCTCTGACTTAGATTTCCGATCTCCACTTGACCCCCTCACTGGGAACCACAATGGTCTATGGCTGTGTGTGTACATGACCTGGTGCCCATTACTTCTGATGGACCCCATCACCTGCTGCTCTTTCTCTCATATACTCTGATCTGGCTGCAGTGGCCTCCTTACTGTTCCTCAGACACTCCAGGCGTGCCCTGAATTCTTTGCACATTCTCCTCACCCTTTCTCTCTCTCTGGAATGCTTTCTCTGGACACCTGCATGACTCCCTTTCTTCTCATCCTCAGTCTTTGCTTAGACACCACTTTCTCAGTGAGTCAGTCCTGTCACCTACTGCCTCTTCCCCTTCCCTGTTTATTTTTCTCTACAGCCATTATTCCCATTTGGCAAACTAACATATATTATGTGTTCATTTGTCTCACCCAACTAGCACATAATCTCCCTGAGGGCAGTGAGCTTTGTAGGGCTGTATGGTTCACAGCTGAAGCCTGCAGCATTTACAGTAGCACCTGGTGTGATGTAGGCACTCAATACATATATTTGAAATGATAACGAATCAACACACATATCCCAAGTATCTGGTGTACGTAAGACCCTGCATTATTGGTTACCACCTGATAACCTGAGTCTGAAAACCTCTTTCATTTCAGGCCTGTGGTGGTGTGGGAGCAGGTGTGCCCCAGGGCATGGACAGGAAGGTTGGAATCTGTGTCACGGAGCAGGAGCAGAGCGAGGTGCGTGCCTCCTTACCGCCTTGGTGCACTGGACGTCCTTCCCCAGCAGCCAGTTGAGCTCCAGGTTGCCCTCGCCCTGGTAGCAGGACTGCAGGCGCTCCTTGATCTGCAAGTTGATGGCCCGGATGGGGAAGGCACACAGGGCAGAGTCATCGGGCGGGTGGTGATACTGCTTCTGCCCTTTGGAGAAGATGGCGAAGAGTACATCGTCCTGGCTGGTGATATTGAAGGCCTGGGCCAGCGAGTCCCCAGGCTTGGCCAGGTAAGCAGCCTGCAGGAGGCGGTATTCCACCCCGGCCCGGGTGCAGCCGAAGGGCAGGGACACATATGAGTGGAACTTGGGGTCATCCTTACAGAGCCGCACGATGCGTGAGGTGTAGAAGAGGTCTCCAGCGGAGTTGATGGCCACACCCTCGGGGGTCTCGGGCTGGACAGTGAGAAAGTAGACAAAGCCCCCACTAGCAAAGCCATAGATGTAGAAGATGTCAAAGTGGGAGACCAGAGCCAGGGTGTCTGAAGGGATCTTGATGAGAGAGGAGACAAAATCGCTGTGTAGCTCATAGTCGAGCATGGCTGAGGACTCAGGGTCTCGGGGCAGCTTCCGGCTGGACAGGGTCGGGAAGTAATCCTGCTTCCCATCAACGGCCGTGCCGATGAAGAGCTTGCCGTCCTCACCCTCGGAGCGCACAATCACCCCATACATGGTGCCCGTCTTGTTGACACTGGACAGGTAGTGCTCCTTCTTATGGGATGGCTCCACCAGGATGAAGAGGTCGTCCAGCCGCAGCAGCTTGCAGACCCCCTGATAGAGGCTCCCACAGGCCAGCAGGCGGTTCTCAGAGTAGTCAATGATGAGCAGCTTGTTGACATTGTTGGTGAGGGTGAGCACTTCGCTGCAGGGCTGCACGATGAGGGGCGGGTAACAAGACTTGTTGTCCTCTTCTGGCCCTGTCTTATGAGCCACCTGGATGGTCAGGTTGCCCGTCAGCTTGTAGACCCTGTTGATGGCCCCCACGTAGACAGCCCCCGTCCCTCGGTGGACGGTCAAGTGGTTGAAAGTCCAGTCACGATTCTCAGAGTGAAAGGTGCTGAACTGAGGCATGCCAGCTGCTGTGGGGGCCAGCAGCACCCAGACCACTGAGAGCAGGACCACAGAGCGGCTGTCTACCTCTGGGGCCCGGGGCCAGGGCCGCTTCTGTTCCATGCTGAGAGGGACGGCGGTGAGGAGACGGCTCCCGTGTGTGCTCATCTGCTCCACCTTCCCTGGTTGGCCCTCACATGATTCTGCAAAATACAAGGCAGAGTGGTCAGACCAAAAATAAGTTCTAGGAGGAGCAAAGAGGCTGGCCTGACCCAGGGTCCCCATCCTGGTTTAGCTCTGTGAGTCTCTTTCTTCTGAATTTTGGTTTTTCTATTTTTAACATACTTTCTCCCTCTTAGGGATGTTCAGGGAATCCTGTTATCTATTTTGGTCTCTAGCCTTTACGCTATAGAATACTTGCTTTTTAAAAAATTTTTATTTTACAAAGCATCTCTATTTCTGGCCTCTGAAGCCATCGTTTCCATTTCTCAGAGAGGTTAAAAGGCTGTTGAAGTTCACCCAGCCAGTCAATCTGATGTCAGGACTAAAGCCAGTCTTCCCCACCCAACCGGCAAGTCTTACCCTAGTCCAGTGGAAATCGCTCCTGTTTTTTGAAAGCTTGTTAGGCAGGCCCTCCCCCAGGCTCTCCAGGTCAACTGCTCCCAGAGTCTGATATTGTGCACAAAATTCCTTCCTATTTTAGACTTCCATCACCTCACTCCACTGCATCTCTTTACTTTCTCAAGCTCTGTTGTCCACAGAGAGGCGAGGAGCTGGTCACCCTGAGTGAGAGTGCCCCTCTCTGACCTCAGCCCTTTCTTCTCCAGCAAGAAGAACCCTGATCACTAGCTGTTAGAACTTGTCAGGAAAGGGAAACATGTTGTAGCCAACAAGACTGGGATTCCCACATGTGCCATTCCGGAGCCTGAAAAGCCCTTGGGAGACAGGCAGATCTCCTGAGATCCCCCCATCCTTCTCAAGGTGGACACCCAGCTGCTGCCAGGCAGCCAGGTCCTCGGGAAATTGTTTCAACCTCTGCCTCTCTGCAGGCAGAGCACATGGGGAGCCAGGACACATAGAGAACCACTCTCCTTGCTAGGGAGTACTGGTTAGCTAAGTCCAGCTTCAGCCACCTGGGGCAGGGGTACCAGGTTTGGGAGAATGTGAGGAGCAGCAAAGGGTAGTGAAGTGAGGTTCAGTCTCATTTCAGGCACTGGTGGGGCCTCCTGACTGTCTCAGCATCCATGAAATGACCCGTGGACTGTAGTGGGCCGTGCTCAAAGCCCAGTCTCTAACCCTGACTCCTTTACATTTCCCCCTGCCTCCTGACTCCTAGGCGTTAAGGCTCCTCCGCTTCCAGAGCCTTGGCGCTTACTCTTCCCTGTTCCAAGGAAGCTGCCCAGAGAGGCAAGGTGGGGCTCCTGAGGACAGCCTGTAGCCAGGGGCAGGCTGGGCCAGGGGCAGGAAGTCAGAGAGAAGAGCCTGGAGGTCAGTAAGCAGGACCTGGAGGTCAGAGAGCAGGGCCTGTTCCATCACCATCACGGTACTGTCCTGACTTATGGAGAGGGACAGTGGGAAGTGACTGCGGTACCAGGAGGAGAAGGCAGCAAGCTGTCGCGCAGAGAAAGCTTTTCTCATCTGGACAGATCATCCAGCAACCTTCTCAGGCAAGTCCAGACAGAACCCTGGGCACATAAGGTGGCAGGGATGGAAACACCCAAAGGATGGAGAATTTGCTCCAAGGCAGCTTAGGAGAGCCCTTTCTCCCTCAACTCCCCATTCTGGCTGGATGGGGTTATAATTAGAACAGGCACCACTTACAGAATCCCCTAGAGTTTCTTTAGGAATGACCCTTACTCTTGTCCAGGTCTGCATACTTGGTCTGGCAGCCACCATGGTGCCACAGTAGGTCCCACCTGACTCCCTCCTCCAACCTGACTCCCCCGGCGTGTTTGGGGTGACTCATGAGGCCCTGGGCTTCCTTGGAAAGGGGAAGGCAACAGGGATCTGAGATTCAGGTTGACCTCAGTTACTCTGACACAGCCCTTCCGGCCCCAGGCGCACACCGGCAAAGCCTCCCAACAGACAAGAGCTTTCAGTTTGGAAACCAGAGGTTATTTTTAGCTATGTCCTGAGGCCGGTAGCAGGACGTGAATTCCTGAAGAGGAGCTGTGGAAAGGAAATAACAGAATCCTTAAATTCTCCAGCTGGACGGGGAATTGCAAGAGGCCATTCTCTGCACACCCTTGTCTCTGGGAAGAAAATCTCCTTGGGTTCCAGGTGGAGAGCGGTTCCTCCTTGAGGAGCCGCGAGGGAAGGAAGGGGGTCCTGATAGCAGAGATAATATGGAAGGACATGGTATACAGTTAAGATCAGCCACCTCACCTCCCTGCTTGGTACCCTCACAAGACACAGTTTGAATAGTGAGTGGCTTTTGTTGTTGTTAGACAGAATTCGGCAACAAATTTGGGATTCGGGGCAAGTCAAGTCTCATGTCCCTTTCTGGTAGAATGGGAATAACTACAGTATGTTGTCATGACAGTAAATGAGACAATATAGAGACCAACCTCTTAGCATGGTTGCAGGCAGACAGTGAGCACTTAACTTGTGTTAGTTTTTGTTATTATTATTATTATTATTATTATTACTATTGAGATGGAGTCTTGCTCTATCGCCCAGGCTGGAGTGCAGTGGTGTGATCTCGGCTCATTGAGGCCTCTGCCTCCCTGGTTCAAGAGATTCTCCTGCCTCAGCCTCCAGAGTAGATGGGACTAGAGGCACACGCTACCACGCCTGGCTAATTTGTGTGTGTGTGTGTGTGTGTGTGTGTGTGTTTAGTAGAGACAGGGTTTCACCATGTTGGTCACACTGCTCTCAATCTCCTGACCTCGTGATCCACCCGACTCGGCCTCCCAAAGTGCTCGCATTACAGGTGTGAGCCCCCGCACCTGGCCTGTTATTATCTTTGAAGACTCCCACAGGAGATGGCACTTCAGAAATCCCACCATAGCCCTTGACTTCTCTTTTTGCTTATATTCTTCCTGTCCCATTCACAATGAGATGAACATTGTGGGTGGGCCTTTGAAATCTAGGCCTCCCCGACCCAGTAACAGAGTTGGGAAGTCTGGAAGTATGTGGCAAGTGGAAAGAAATAGATCCAAGGTGATCTTCTCATCATACTACTGCACAAGTCCCAATGTAGCCTCTCTGCAGACTGCAGGAAGGCTGGTGGAAACACAGGATCCTGAGAGTTAGACTGAGAATGAAAAAACTTTCCTGATGTCTGTAAGGCATGAGGTCACAGGGCAGGAAGAAAGGTGGGAGTCTCAGGAAACCTGGGTTCACATTCTGCCTGTGTGACTCATGAATTATAGTGTCACTCACTTTAGACCAGTCTAGCATTTCCAAGAGCCTATTTTTTGATCTTAAAACAAATGGTACTTGAATGAGTCAACCTATAAGATTTCTTTTTTCAGATAAAATGCTACTTTGAAGCTTGGTTCCTTCAGTTCCCAGAGTCTGTGATTCCAATAGCAACTGAGGTTTTTCACTCTAACTTGGAGACGTTGATTAGGCCAGGAGCTTTTTTATTTTTTTATTTTTCAGGCCAGGAGTTCTAAACAGACCACTCCAGCTGGGCTATTTTCCTCTCACCCTCAATCAGCATCTGCTTCGGGATAAGCCGCTCCTGGTAACCAGTCAAGTGAATTCATCTCACAGGGCTCAGGGACCGCCCACCTGGGAACAGCTGTCATTGGACACTGGAGTCAAGAGGAGGCACAGTCTCCTGCAGTGAAAGGAGGTTTGCACCCCACCTTGGGAGTGTGGCCTTCATAAAGACAGCTGACTTCAAGGGCACGTTGGGAGCCTTCATCTTTCTATGCCAAATTGATGTCACTAAGTAGCTGTTCCAAGCAGAGCCCAGTGGGCAAAGATCAGGCTTCCTATCCACATTCTGAGTAAGGAGGGAGGGAGCCCACCTTTGTGCCTCTGGTGAGAGGCAGTGTGATATCATAGTTAAATGCATGAGCTCTGAACTTAGGTGCCTGGATACAAATGGAGCCTATAGCTGTGTACACTTGGTCAAGGTACTTAGCCATTCTATGATGTTATCTAACTATCTATATAAAACAGGGTTAGTACTAGTAGCTACCTCATAGTATTATTACAATGAAATCAGTTAATACATATCAAGCACTTAGAACAGTTCCTGGCCATCTTAAGTGTTCAAGATACATTAGCCTTTGTTATTAGCAATTTATTTGTCATTATTTCCAGCTCCTCACCTCCATCCATCCCATCATCTGTCGTAGACTGAATTTCCCATCCTCAGTTTGGTAGACACTGGTAAACAAACATGCCTATGACTTTGCATACCCAGTAGCACTTCCTCCTATCCCCAATTTTCTGCTACTGTCAACCTCAGGAGTTTTCTCTTAATAATAATGCTTTCTCCTTTCTGTCACATCCCTCTCTGTCTAGTGCATGAAGTCACTTGTCACATGCATTCTCAAGAGCCAAAAGTTGCCTAGTCTCTGTTCTACCAGTTTCCTTCTCTCCTACTCCAAGTCTCAAACCAGGGAATGCTGCTCTGGGACTCTTGCCCAAACAACAGAGTCTCCCAGGACATGTAACTCGGAGCGTTCCTGATGCCAAGGAGAGGCCACGCTTGTCTCTTTGGGAAGCAAGTGCCACTGAATATTTTATGTGGAGGGCCTGATGACACCATCTCCCCGATCAGGATTCAGGAGGCAGGTGTTAGTGACAGCTAGTGAAGGCATGTGATACCATCCTGATCAGCTGCTGCAGGCGTCAGTGGCAAAGCAGAGAAGAAATGACAACCAGGCGTTTCCAGTTCAGCTCAGCGGAGGATTCTCTCCTCCCTGCTACCCTCTCCTATTGCTCTTTTCAGGAGATCTGGGTGCACATGCCTCTATGTTTCCACTTGGCTTCCCCTTATAGCAAAAGGAGCTGGTGGAAAGAGAATTTAGATTCGAAATACGATTTTGCTAAATTGAGTCAAAGTTCATGTTAGTAGCTCTCATACCCGTGGGCCCATCTGTAGCTCCACCATTGCCACTAACTCCATTCCTAACAACCCTGTCATCAACATCATCATCACCTCCAGCACCATCCTGGAGCTGATAGTTTTCATAACAATAACAGCAAAGGGTGCCTACTATTACTGCTGCACCTACTAGGGGGCTCACGCACCCTGAGGAGCCAGATGGTGGTAGGGAAAAGATGAGCATGAAAATGAGGGCTGTGAACTCAGGGAAGTTAGCAGCTGTTCGTGGAAGTCACTGAGCCTCTTTCCTTTCCCATGGTAGAGAGGAGTCCGTCTTCTCCTTCAGCTCTTCCTTCTAATGAGTAGTGCCTTTAAAGCAGGAACTTCGGATGAATGCTGAGGGAGATTATAAGATTATTCCAACCCACTAGTTTTTTTTTTTTTTTTTTAATATGAAAGACACCACAGCCCACAGAAAGGAAACAAATTGACCAGGGCGACTCAAAATGAGTCAGAAACAGGCTGCAGTCAGAACCCAGACCTCATGACAAAAAGGCAGACGCTTCCTCTGTTGTAGGTGGAAGGGTCCTGGGAGTTAGTTATGTTTTGCCTTCAGGCTGTCCTGTTTTGGGGAAAGTAGATGCCTTTGATGGTAGCCCCATGATATGCAGAAGTGAGTGTGGCATTGGGCCTGGACAACGAGGTGGTGCTCAGGGCAGATTCAAAGGGGGCAGATTAAGGGGCAGAACGAATGAAGGACACATGACTGAATGGCTTCTTTGCCCCTCGGGGAGAATGATTGCTTCTGTCCTCCTGTAGGCCCAGGCAGGCCCAGGCAAATGTCACACTGAGGACCATCACCTATGCTGCAACTTGGGGGCTATGGTGTCCTGTGCCACAACCCCACGGACAGGTCAGATTTAGTCTATGCACAGAAAGCTCCTTCTTCCCAAAGAGTTAGAGCTACAGCAGAAGGGACTAAAGTTAGATATTAAGGGTGACATTCTGTCTAGAGAGGATCTCCAGAGCATCCTGCCAAGGAGATTGTGAAATTTTCTGATGTCAAATTTTCCTGGAAGCTGCCTAGGAATAAGTTTACCTAGAGGCAGGGAATTGGTCCCAATGGTCTCAGAAGGTTCCTTTTGGTTTAAGATTTCTATGAGAATAAAATGGTCTAAATGTGAGAGTCTGAGGCCCCATCTTGTCCCTGTGGGTGGAATGCTACTCAAGGACCTGTCTTCATATCCCTTGTGCAGCTGTATGTGCAAGCATTCTGAGCGTCACTCTGCCTAATGCCGACCTTAGAGGTAGTCCAGGCACGTTGGGTAGCACAAGGTGAGCGAGAGGGCAAACGCGAAAGCCCGGGTAATGCCGACGGCTGAAAGGCCTCAATTAGAGTGAAAGGAGTTATCTGGTATTTAAATAATTATTAGAGTGAAGGAATAATCATGGGTTTGAGCTGATTTTTCCCCACTGTCACCCTGATGGCGTCTATAATATTATTATTCAAATGCCCATGATTCTCATTGAGAACCAAGAGAGGAGAGAGTGGGGGTGAGGGGGTGGGGAACAGGGAGAGGGTGGGGAGAGAGGCTCATTTAATCTCCATGTGACAGGGCTGCAGGAGGTACGATTAGTCTTTTTCTTATTTCAGCTGTCACTCATGCACAGACACTGAAGATTGTTATTAGCGTATTTTATGCACGCGATTTAAAGGGAAAAGGGGGAGAGGGGTGAGGAGAGAAAGAATTTCCTACGGAAAATAACGGGACCAAAGGAACAATTTAGATGTCACTTCTGTACCAGCTGCATTTGCTTCATTAATCGAATGTCATTTTTTCCCTAGACTCTGTGCGGTTATGTGAAGCGAAGTGGCTATACCTTGCCCCAGAGTGAAGAAGGAAGGTGAGAGGAGAGAGTGGAGGAAAACAGATCTCTGCCTGCATGCACCCTTGGCAGCCTTCTCTGAGAAGGTGACACAGATGGCACTATGGCCCCTCTAGCAGGTGTCAAGACAAATTTGGGTGACAATTTCTACCCAGTCACCCTCTCTTACTATAAGAAGGTGGATCTCCTGCTTGTCTTCATAGATGCGATTCCTTTCACAGGTGGGATAAACTACATCCATGCTCCAATAACCAAGGAGTAGGAGATGGAAATTTGGGCACGCTCTCACAGTCCCAATCAGTAAAGAGGAAAGAACCCATGCTCGAGGCGGTGAGGCAGCAGGGACTGTGAGAAGGGAGCTGTGTGTGGCTCTCAGCTTTGGACAAGGCCCTTGGATCTTACATACGTGCGTGACAGTGAGGGACCATCCATCTCTGCAATGGGGGACAGAGGCAGGGTAACGAGGCACAAGTGCAGGGGCTGGGTTTTAGCAAGAAAGCAGGGGATTGAGTTAAAGGCTGAATTGTGTCCCCTGAAAATTCCTGTGTTGAAGCCTAACCCTAAGTACCTCAAAATATGTGAGACAGCATCTTTTGTTACTGTTGTTTTGGTTTGGGTTTTTTGAGACGGGGTCTCGCTCTGTCTCCCAGGCTGGAGTGCTGTGGCACGATCTCAGCTCCCTGCAGCCTCCACCTCCCGGACTCAAACCATCCTCCCTCATCAGTGTTAGGAACCACAGGGATCTGTGGGGCCACAGGCACATGGCTATGCCTGGTTAATTTTTAATTTTTTTTTTTTTTTTTTGTAGAGATGAGGTTTCACCATGCTGGCCAGGCTGGTCTTGAACTCCTGGACTCAAGCGATCCTCTAGCCTCGGCCTCCCAAAGTGCTGGGATTGCAGGCGTGAGCCACGGAGCCCGTCCCTGAGACAGGGTCTCTATAGAGGTAATCAGGTTAAGATGAGGTCACTAGGGTAGGCTCTAATTCAGTATGATCTGGTGTACTTATAAATAGGGGGAAATGTGGAGCCTGAGACAGACACCCACAGAGGCCAGCTGATGTAAAGAGACATCCACATCCTCATCTGACCATCTACAAGCTCAGAAGTGAGGTCTGGAACAGCTCCTTCCCTCACAGCCATCAGAAGGAATCAACTCTGCCGACATCCTCATATCCTCATCTCCGACTTCCCAGTTTCCGAACTTGGAGAAGATAAATTTCTGTTGCTTAAGCCACCTGGTCTGTGATACTTTGTTACAGCAACCCTGGCAAACTAATCAGCAGGGAGGAGAAAGGCAATCAAACTTCATGGTTCAGGAATTGTTCTTTTAAAGAAGAGGGGTGTGGGTGAGCATGCACATGCAGATTTGCAGAGATGGGGGGGTATCAACAGTCAGGAGCTGCTGACTCCTGCTGCCTTCACCCAGTCCAGAAAACAGTAGCCCAGAGAACTCACTTGCTCTGCCCCTGACAGCTTCGGGATGAGAATTAGGATGTGCTGATTTCTGCTATTCCTGCAGCGTGGACCCTACCCTTTTTTTTTCTTTCCTTTTTTTTTTCGCTTTTCCTACCCAGAAGAGTGAATCTACCACTTACCAGACCCCAAGGAGAGATCTCCCCTTCTCCCACCCCGGCTCCTCCTCCAGGCACAGGCCCTGTCCTGGGACCACTGCTTTTAACGTCAGGGAGAGATTTCTGTTGTTTTTTTTTCCCCCAGGTCTCCCAGTAGGCTCTGATCGAGCCGTGGAAACCACACCAGCTCTCCCAGGGCCTTAGCAAAACAGGCAGTGTTTGTCCTCTCCACTCACAGGCTATAAAAGTTTGGAGTTGTATCCCTGAATTATGAAGGGTTCCAAGATGTGCACTCATCTGAGGGACTGGCGGGAGCTCTGTTTCTTTCTGGGACACTGGCTGAGCTGGCTTTGCAAAGTCAAAACAAGATTCATTGCCCTGGGGCCGGGAGCAGGGAGATACACCGCCTGACCCTGCAGACCTGCCCCATATGTCATGGGCCTGTCAGAAATCTCCCAGAATTCCCTTTATTATCTAAAGGTCGCCACCCGGGCAGAGCTGAGAGAGCCGCATGGTATAAACTAAACTACAAGAGCAATCAATTTCAAGCGGCTGCCTTCCCTGCCACCCCATCCGCTGCTCCCCCTTCCTTAGGCTCTGCCCTCTTCAACCCCCTTTGGGGGAGGGTCAGGAAGGAGCCCTGCTTTGCCATGGCCACCTCGCCACTGGGTCAGAAAGAATTTCTCCAAATTAGCAGAGCTCTGATGCTATGAGAAGCAGGCCGTGGGAGCACTCCTGCCTTCTGTGCTAAGGGAGTCCAAGGAAGGTCATCCCACCTCTTGCCTGATTCTAACAGGACCCTATTTAAACCACCTTATCCGTTGAGTTGCTGTTCTGGTAGACATTATGGGATTAAAGGACAGAAAAAGGAATTCTCAGGCTCCTTCCAAAGGCAGGAAAAGGAAATAAAAGTAGGCATATGGCTTTGCTAAGCCAAGTCAAGATTCACGTTAGGAGACCTCATACTCTAATGACCACAAGTAGCAAATTACTAACAACTCTCATTTATTTTCTGGAAGAAAACAATGAAGAGTAGCTACTATTATTATCATTTATTAACCACCTGCTACATGGCACACTATGCTACATGCCCTGTATATGCTATCCATAGTTGTGTGATTACCTTGCAAGATGGACATGACTATCCCCATTTCACAGATGAAGAAATGGAATCTCAGGAAGCCTAACTTGACGAGTATCAGCTAGGAAGCCAAGATTGCTGAGGCCCATGCTTTCCCTACTACTCTACACTGCCTAGATTCTTAAGTCTTATTTTTCAGCCAAACCTTCTTATCACTGGTCTGGGAGAACTCACCAGAATGTTTAGTAAGATTTGGCAAGTACTTTATGTTAAAGGTCAAAACTTGAGGCTCCACAGTTCCATTTATGTCTACGCCGAGCTGATCCTTTATTTTGGTAACCGGGCAGTGATGGGGTAGGGCCCACAGGAGTCGTGGTTATCAAGCACCAGGTGGAATCCAGGGGTGGCAAGAGGCTTGCTAGCTTGGCAGCCACCTTTCAGAGCAATTCCAAATGATACTTTCAAACAGCCTGGAAATGTCTCTCATCTAATCTTCACTGTACAAGGGAGAGCCAGGGACTCTTTGAGGTTGAGATGGGGCAGGAGAGCAAGCTTAAAAAGTGCTCAACTAAAAGGCTAAATAAATTACAGTTACTCCATATAATGGCATATTATGCTGCCATTAAACATAACATTTTCAAAAATAATGACACTGCTCTAATTTACATTACTGGGAGGGAAAAGGAGGAACAATGATGGAGTAAGAAAAAACCAGAACAAAACACTAGGCATTCATCTCAACTGACCCTAAAATCCCACATACTCTCCTTTGAAGCTGTCCACATCTTTTTCTTCTTGAAGAAAAATGTTAATGGCTCCCAGGAGACCCAGGTGAGCGAACTTCCTGCTTTCTTTTGCAGACCTTCCATTCTACTTCCAGTGGCCTCACATGGCTGGCCACTGAAGCTCTCCAGGGACAAGAATGACTCCCAATCCGTGATGCTTCATCTCTATCTCAGGGACAGTGACCATTAGTGCCAGATGATGTGCACTTTTTAGCACTGCTCATTTCCAGAAGCTAGGGTTCCCAAAAGTTCAAAGGGCGGGGCTCTTCACCAGGAATCCCCATGCTGCCTCCCTGAAAATAATGCTTCTAAGACAGTCACATTGTCACCATCCAGGCCTTCCTCTGAGACGGACCCTGGTAAAACCCATTGGCAGCCAAGATCCAGCCACATATCTGCAATTTGTGCCTTGTTCTGCCTCATTTCTTGCGCCTCAGACCCACTGTCTAACTTTGCCAGGCACGTGGCCAAAGTGTGAAATCCACCTATGGAAACACCTTCTATGGCTCCTTGCTGTTGCCCAGATAGGCTAAGCACCCAAGTTCAAGTCCTTCCCCAGCTGGCTCTTCTTTCTCAAACCTCACTGCCCACCTCTCCCAGAGTGACTCCTCTCCCAACAAACTGGTTGGTCTGTTGAGTCCCCAAAACACCCTGCCCTGGAATGCTTGTTTCCACTCCCTTCTTTGCCTATCCATAGCCAGCCCATCCTTCAAAGCCTCATAAACCCTCTAGGGCCTCTCCACCTCCAATCTCTTCTCTCTCCTCCAAACTCGATTAAAAACTGCTGGTTTGGGCACACACTGATTCTAGCACACACTACATTGCAGCATTGGCTGTCTTTTTTATGTGACTATTTCCTATCTTCCCGTTGAATTAGAGGCCCTTTGAAGGCAGGAACAGTATCTCATGCTTCTTGGTATCCGTGCAGGGCTAGCATGATAACTTTCACTTCGCATTGTGCTCAGCCTGAATTGTCGAGAGCAGCGAGAGGCGGGGCCCGGGTGCTTATTTGCTTTCCCTCAGTGGACACTGTCCCTGCTAGTCGGCCTCAAGAAATGATTTGGACTAATACACTTGGCTCAGGGATCTGTCATGACTGATCTTCAGGAGGTAGTGAAGAAGGAGGTGGTGAATGATTTAGGAAGGATCCTGGCTATTATTTGCCTTGAACCCACTGGGTAAGGCTAGATGGGTGAGGTGGGAAGAAAGATGGAGAAGAATGGGAAAATACCAGCTCTGTCTTTGAAGAATGTATAATCCAGATCTGTGCAGGAAGAGTCTTTGCAAGAGCGCTCCAGAGTTGTTAACCATATAATATCATGGATCACATAAAAAGCATAAAATAATAAAAAATGAAAAGTTCTCAATATAAAGTAATCAACAGAGTGGGGTGGGGGAAGTCCTCTTGGAAGGTTCCAGAACAGGGTCTTCAACAAGGAGGTCAAACTCACAGTGCTGGATGGCACAGAGAAAAGACCTTGGCCTTTGGAGAGGGACCTGGGCTCAAGTCTCATTCTATCACTTCCGAGTTCGGTGACCTTGAACACGTTATTTAACCTTTTGGATCCTCACTTTCCTCAGCTGTAAAATGATACCTCACAGGGTTGTGGTGAGAATCAATGAAATAATGGATGTGAAATTGTTTTGTAAATTCTAGAGCTTTAAGTAAACAACAGTTACTCTTGTTTCTGTTTTTGGAGAAACACTGTACAAGGACATCATCTCCTGGGCTGCCTTGTATGATGGTGACAAACTCTAAGGGCTCTGTTTTAGCTTAAGAGAGCGGTGATCATTGTGCAGTAGAACGTGGTGACCCAGCACCTGCCTGTCGAGACCTAGTCCTCTCGGAAGAAAAAAACAGGGTGCTGCTAGTCCCACCTTCTCCCCATGCTGACCTGAGGTCTTGAGTAGCCATTCCCACCTTTTCTATCAGTGGTCCCATGACTTCCAGGCCACCCCTCCTCTCATGGCCCTCAGGTGATTTAGGACCACTTGTGTTGCTCTTGCTGGTTTGTCCAGGCACCTGTGGCAGCACAGAAGGGCGTAGAGGAGGAAAGAGGAAAACTGGTCCTGAGGAGGAGGAGAAGATGCTGAGATACCAGCTCCTTAGGCTGGGGCCTCGCATTCTCTGGGCCCTCCCATACAGGTCCGCCTTGGTACACAGGCTGAAGTTCCTCTTCCTTCCTTGTCTTTCCCTGCCTCTCTTTCTCTCTAGTGCTTTTCTGAACCAACAACCAGCCTTCCAATAAAAAAGCTCTAACTCCTTTTCAGGAGGAAGCTTCTTAAGCAGGCTATGTCCCCACCCTGTATCTTCCCACCTGCAGTTTCTATTATTTTTTTCTCTTTGTCTGAGACTCCCAGCTCTTGCAGTAGAGATCCTTAGCTGTCAGACAGCCTTTCCTAAATGACAGGCATTCTCACACTCATACACACCAAGCAAGGGGAGTGCCATGGAGCTGGATTAACGGGGCATGTGGAAACTGAGGGGTGGCTGGAACTCTGGGAAGAGGTCTGACCACTTAAAGATCTTTTCTGTGCCAAGAGGTACAGACACTTGGCCTGAAGGACACTTAAGCACCTTGAGTGGCATCAGCCCCTTGGTGAAGGAGCACAGGAAGTAGACATTTGAGACCCTCGAGGCGCTATCAGCCCAGCCCCGGACCCCTCTCGGATCCCTCAGCCCGCTGTGAGGGAGAGTGAAGGGTGCAGTTTTCAGAGAGGCTGAGACAGGGAGAGGAATGTGCTGATGGGGAGCAGGGTGGGAATGGCAGGCTGGGGAGGGAGGACCTAGGGCAGGAGATGAAAAGAGCTCCCTGAGTGAGAATCTGGCCCTGGATGATGAATGGGGTGTGAGAGAGAAGCCGGGAAAAGGGTAAACAGCCAGGAGGGACCCAGGAGGGAAGCAGGAGGGAGGGGTGAGGAGAAAGAATGTGGAGGTCAAGGAGCAAAGAAAATGCTCCTGGAGTGATTGACTCAAGATCCAACATGTTCCACACTGGATGAAGGCACATGTGCAAGCAGATGTGCCTGGCCACCCGCCCTCCCCTCCACACCCCTGCGAAGGTGTGAGCATGTCTGTCTGCTCTCCTCCCAGATGCATTCCATGCCCTCTGGAAAACCTTTCTTCTGATGTTTGGTTCTGAGTCTGCAAGGGACCCCACTGTAACATGAACATGTATTTGCGCAGTGATTTTACAATTTCCTAAAAATTTCACATGCATCATCCCACTAATGTACCCCTTACTCAAGCCGGTGAGGTTGAGAGCAGCATCTGCATCATCAGTTTACAGGTAAGAGGACTTAGGTATATTTGAGGTTGAATATTTTGGCAAAGGCACCAGATGTGAAAATGAGACTCGGACTTGGGGGGTCTTGGAGTTAAACATGTCACTTAGCTTCTCTGCTGCCTGGCGTTGCAGATGTCACCAACTGATATATCTTGGAAGAGATAACTTACTCAAGAGGACACTCTCTGCCTGCACATAAGCAATATTCTGCCCATAGCTGAGGATATCCTGTTACTACTCTTTGCGAATGGAGGTGGGGTCTAAGGATCTGTGACTCAGAGTTGAATTCTTGGGGACCCCCTGTGAATGATTAGAGGAAAAGGTCTGGGGCTGGGAGCTGCTGGCCATCCACTGAATGCCATTTGGCTCTTGCCCAGTTCGGGCAGGAGGGAAGGAAGGCTGGGGAGGGGCTGAGGCCTGGACATGGCCAGGGGCTTGCACAGGTGGTGGCAGATGGAAAGGATCCAAAAGCACAAATCTGTAAGGAGAGACCACGGTGCCAGTCTCCCTCTCCCCAGCCGGCCCTTTATTGTGGGAAAGAATGCTAGCTGCCAGCAACCCCTCTGAAGACCAAGCACCTCTACAGTCCCTATAGCCAGCCCAAGAACACAGGAGCCTCCTATCTGCCTTAGTCCTCTCCTTTCCCATCTCCTCCCAGCTCTCAGCCCTGGCCTTGCTGCTCTTCAGTTCCCAACAGTGGCAGATCACTGATTAATTCAGGGCTGTTTAATAACCCTTCTATTTCGATGAAACAAGCTGTCTTGTTTTCTTTATTTTTAACACTGACTTTCGTTTCTTTGCTAAGCATCTTACTGTCATTTAAATTTCTCTGTCTCCAACCAAGCTGATAATAGACTGGAGTGAGCAGCTGCTTCCATCCTGTTTATGACAATGATTAGAAGTTAGAGCTGTGCAAGCAGAGAATTGACCAAATCTTGGTTCAGAGGGGTCTGCTCCTGCTTGTAGAGGGAGTGTTAATTTTAACATGATTAGGAGAATTCTGGCTCCAGAGGAGACCAGGGCTAATCCCAGCCTAGCCTTCCTAGCACCCTGCTCAGAGGAGACTGCCATGGGCCTGAAGGTGTGAGAACCAACTTTACTTACTTTGTAATTCAACTGTATAGACCTGACACTCCACTTCATAACAGAGCCTTTTCCTCCACTGAGTTTGGATTTACTGAGCAGCAAACAGGGAAACTCAAGCTTAGAGAATTTAGGATGGGTGGGGCCCTCAGCTATCCGCTATGGTATCTCTGCTCTATGCAGGAATCTCTTCTTGAGACCTGGCCATCTTCTAGCCTCTGCTTGAATTCCCTAAATGTTGTAGAGCCCATTCCCTCCCTAGATAGCCTTTTCCAGGCTGGGATAGCTCTGATTAATCTTGCTCTTTCTTTCTTTTTGCAATACTTATTTGTGACTTGTAGGACCATGATTTGTGTGCATACCCTCTCTTGCCAGGTTGAAACCTCAAGAACCTGGACAGTGACTTGTCTCCCCGCTACCATACTCAGTATATGGATATTCTATAAACACTTGTTCAGTCAAATGAAATTATGCTGCATCAACTTTAAAATTTCTTGCAAGGAATGTACCTTTCTTCTCCCAGGTGAAGCTTCCTATTTTTCTCTATGCAGACAAATGTTGCCTCTTCCCATCCCCAGGCCAGGCACGGCTGCTTCCCCAGGGCCCTGCTTTTTCTTCCAGGACCCCAGGGACTGCATAGTTGGTGGAAAACTTGGCCAAGGAAGCTGGGGGCATGCAGTGGAAGTCAATTGGGTGGCCTAGACAAGGTTCTCTGGATCCCAGCACCCTTCATTCCCTTCAGGTCAGCCACAGCTGCCCGAGAATGCTCCCAGGTGCATGATGTGCAAATCCAATCTGGGCCGACCCTCCCTGCCTCTCATTCCCTCACAGCTTTGTGAGACTGGAGCTCTCTGCGCCTCCCAGCCAGCACAGTCTGCAGGCAGCTGCTTGGGTCATTGTCTCAGCCTCTTCAAGTTGTGAATGCTGAGTCTATAGAGACTGAAACACAAACAGTGCCCACAGTGCCTCTCGGGGAGGGAGGGGCAGCTCGGCCTTGCCAGAGCCATTGACTGTGCAAATATCAAGGCTTACTGTGGATGGAGGAAAGCTGGTTGGAGCTATTCAAAAGGGGGAGCTTTTTGACACCACACTGCCCAGCACCATGGAAGGGCTGTGGTGTGTGCTGAGGGCTGGCAGATGGGTAGAGGAGAGGTCAGTTCTCACACGGAATACTGCGTCATTGGGAGATGCCTGTCTGCTCAAAACCAAGGAAGAGAGAGATGGGGGAGGTCACTGGGCACAGTGCAGGGACAAGAGACTGGAGAGAAAAGGTAGCTAAGTGGGCAGATCAAGAGAGTGTGGTGGGTGAGGCTAGGGCAAACAAACCTCCTAGCAATTGGAGGGCAGTGAATGGCAGCTTGCTGTGTGACTCAGAGCAATGCACTTACCCAGTTTAGACTTGGGTTTCACATCCACTATGAGGGCCTGGGTAAAAGCTGCTATTAAACGCTCAAAAACATTTCCCAAGTATTCTACACCAAACACCTATTTATTCTGCAATTCAAACTCTTTCTTAAAAAATAATATTTAGAAAGGAAATCATCTTGCTGCCCCCATTTTCTGCAGGCTCTTGGACAGTGCTATGGGATGTTTAGGACTCTCCTCTCACAGGCCCCATCCTGCACTCTGCACTTCCAACAGGGACAAGTCTCTTTGTGGTGCTTGGGGAGCTTCTTGGCCTACTAGAAGACAGCTGATGCTTCTCCCCAGACATCCTGCTATGTTTTGACTGATGATCAGTACTACCAAGGACATGATCCCTGAGCCCCAGGGTCCAGTTTGGGCTCCTGGACTCCACTCCTGCTAATGCACTTTATGATGTGTTTGCTCCATCCATGTCCCTACCCCTAGGAGCTCTCTCTGCAGGAGAGATGCAAGCCCTGTTGCAGCCAAGCAGCCAGACGCCCATGAGCTCTGCCTTTTCTTCTTCCACGAAGGGTTGACTCCCATAGCAATGCCAACCTACCAATCCTATGACAGTGTCATTCGTGTCCACTCTTAGAGCTCTGAAGGCACTAAAAATCCAAGGGCGGCACAGTCAGAATTCAAATTCCAATCCCACTGGCTAAGTGTTGACCACAAGCCCTGAATGTAGTCTCCTTGCAGGGCCACCGTTGACTTTCTTCTCTATATCCCATCTCCACCAAGTATTCAGCCCTTTATACTTTAGCATACAGATTTTCTTTAAATGAAATCTTATTTTTCTCAGAAAATTCCAAACAAATTTGGAGAGAGAGGGGGAAAATAACCCTAGTTTTGCTTTCTATACCTGTTCCAAAATTTAGAATAATTTTCCCTGTTTCCAGTACTTGTCATTTTTCCAACTTACCTAATACCCTCTTCCTGGGCCTGACTCCAGAAACAAAGACAAGTGAGGGTGCTTGAGTATTCACTCCATTATACAGCCAGAGAAACCAAGGTGCTGGGTAAGGGGCAGGCGCCAATTCTGCTAGAGCGTAATTAACCTCTTATCTCTCTCCTGGGACCAGGGAACAAATGGAGGGTAAGCACTGGTCAACAGGTGAGAAATCTGTAGGAAGCGGGAAGGGCTACAAGTGTGAAGGCAGGCACTTAGTTCCTGTTTGATTCTTTGACACCAGGCTCCTCCTGACCATCTGCTCTCAACCATCTCAGTGGGGCCTAAACCTCCTGCAGGAGGGCGCTGGGAGTGGCTTCCAGCTCCCCATGCAGTTCAGATCTTTCTCTCTCAGTCTGTGGGCCAAGAAAGCTGAAGAACTTGACCCCCTGTGGGGGGGGTCACTCAGAATGGGGTGGTAGACTAGAATTTTGTTCATTTACGGAGACACCTCAGGGGGTGGGGTGTTTGCCTTACAGAAAACATGGTAGCCTGGGTTTTAATCTCACAGAGGGTGACGGGACTTGTTAGAAAGTTTTAGGCAGCGGGAGTGAGGGTGGGGCATCAGCGTCGTCAGGGCACTGTGAAATCCCCAGCCGGTCCTGCTCCTGGAAAACACCACTGCCCAAAAACATGGAGTGGAGACCTAGAATGAAGCTTTGCTGATTCACGAGGGGCCTCCTGTCTGTGGACAGGGAAGGAGCCTGGGTCTTCCTGTCCGGCTTGGGCTGGGCTCCCACTAAGAACCCCATTCTCAGTGAAATTCAAAAAATTGGCTCTTCTCCTTCAGGTATTTTTGTTCCTCAGGAGAAAAAAATGGGAAACCGGGGGAGCGGTCAGGGGAGGTGGGAGGTCAGAGGCCAACGTAATATTTACCCAGCCCAGCCGAGGCCTTTCGCTTTTATGAAGCAGGAAACCACTTCAAAGCGGCAACATCCCCTCTTGCCACTTCTGTCTGCCTGCTGGTCCTCCTGCCTCTACACCGCAAGGCAGGGCTTTTCTACCCACCCTTTCCTCTGCTCCTGAACCTTCTATCCTCTCTCCCTTAAAGGGTGGAACACGCTGCCTGGCCGGCCGCTCCCTCTAATCCCTGCTCAAAGGTAAAAAGACCTGCCCATAGTCACAGAGCAATCACAATCCATAGGCTCCCCTGACATTCTGAGCTGTCCCTGGCGTGCTCTTGTTCACTTAGTGAGTTTTCTACCACTCAGAGGCACTGGGGTTACAACTCCTCATCCAAAGCCCCATTCCACCACCAGAGCAGAAGCGGAAACGACGGCTAGGAAAGGTTCTAGAGACTGGGATCTAGTGGTTCTTTACATTGTGAAGGGGGCAAGAACTCCTTCTCTTCAGAAATACAAAACAACATGTACCCACATCATTCTTGAAGATATGGAATCTCCCAGGTTTCACAGGCCTCTTGAAGCCTAAGTATGGTCTTAGCTCTGCACTTCCCAGTGCAGGGGTCTGTTCCCTGACAGCATCACTGATGTGGCTCCCCCAGCCTCAGACAAGGTGCAGGGAGAACATGACCTTCCTTTATAGGATTAGAGACTATCTTTGAGTTGAAATCTTCCTCCTTCTAACCTTTCTCCATTAGTATCCCTCTGCCCTCTTTGCGGACAGAAAGCTTAAAAGAGAATGGCTACCTTCTCTTTGAGTTGAAATCTTCATCCTTCTAACCTTTCTCCATTAGTATCCCTCTACCCTCTGAATGTACAGAAAGCTTAACAGAGAATGGCTCCTTCTCCAGATAGCAAGCACACGGCAGAGGCAGCCCGAGGAGTGGACAGACTCCCCTGCCCAGCCAGGGTGTGGGGATAAAATCCAAATCTTCCCTCTCAGGTCCTTCCATTTAATAACTTCATTCAGATAAGAGTAGGTGCATAATAGCAGGATTCTGAGCACTTAAATGTGAATGTGGATGAGTAATATTATTTCCTGAGGCACCACACTGGCCTCTACACGCCAGCTCCAGAAGTACCAGAAAGGGATGCAATTTGCATAGAATACAACATGAAAACCCTTGGGAGTGTGCACCCTGGAGTCCTTGCTCTAGGATGTTGACTAATAGAAAACAACTCCAATGCTGTCCATTTACAATCCTCAGAGAAGAATGAGGGAAAAATCGGGTAAGTAGGGGTAGCTGTGAGAGGCTGGAGCCCGCAAGAGCATTAAATAGTCATCATTCTTCACCGGAAACTGTGAGGTTCTCCAGCACCTCTGAGTCTCTCCTGGAAATCTTCATCTCCCATGACTTAAAGCAAAGGCTTTGAGGAGCTGTCTGCTCTCACTTCCTCTGACCCCTAGTACACATTGTTAATGCCATTCTGCCTTTTACTGCAGGTATTTGGGGGTACTTGGCTTATGCAATTTCTTCCTTCACTCCCTTAATGCCCTGAAGGTAGGATCTCTTACTTTTTCATCCTTGTATTAGGAGGGAGGTACCACATTCTTGGCACCACAGAGATGATCGATCCCTATTTATTTAAACTTAAATGAATTCCAATTCCCGCTTTCAGTGTCATCCTATTTGGTTTAGTACAAAGGGCAAGAATCTCTCCTTCTTCTCTCCCTCTATACTACAGTTGAGAGGGAGGCTGTTTAGATAGAACAAGAGAAAGCCTGGGAGAACAACTCCTCCAAGAGGGCTGGGAGGGCCTGGGGTTCCTCTGTCAGAAGCTTCTGTCTTCTCAAAGCCTCGGAGAGAATGTGTGTGTGTTGGGAGGCACGGAGGAGACAGGCTCATTCACCAGCTCTTCACTCAGAGCCCTGGGATCCCTCCTCCTCTTCCCTCTGAAAGACAAGTTGAACTTTCCAAGGGCAACTCCACTGCCTTTTATCTCTCACCCTCAAAGTAATTTTAGCCAAAGAAAAGCAGAATTAAACTTTCATAACACGATACATTTATCTTGTTTTTTTCTTTCTTTTCTCTATCCTCCCTTCCCCCTGCCCTGACCTCCAGGTACATCTGAGCTAAAGCAAACCAAGATGAACTATCAGGGGATGCTATCAGATCGGAAGAGACGCTGCTAAGCTCTGGCCTCCTGCCCATCCCAAAACTTCAATATTTTTCCATGCCCCTTTTAGGCAGTTATTATCTCCTCAGATTAGAGAAGCCTCTGGACTCTGCTGTCTCTCAATATTGTCCTCTGCTGAAATGAAAGGGGGAATTCTAATTCAGAGAAAGACTCCCACAGAGAATATGAAGAAAAAGATTAAATCAGCGATACAACACTGACATGCATTCAGTTCCTGAAAGGTCTTTAAAAAAAAAGTCTCCTCAGGAGCAGTTTTGCTACCACATGAGAGTCTCAAAAATCTGCATTTAGGGAGTTGGGAGATGGGAAGGCATGTAAAGGCCCTTCGGGGATGGGCCAGAAATTTCTGTTGCTGATAAGCACTGGCAAGGGCCTTTTGGCGCGCCAGCCAGCAGATTGGACTGCCTGTTGAGAATGCACTCCCTCCCTGCCACCCACCCCTAGACGTGACCTGTTGGGGCAGGCCTCTCCGGAGCTGCTCACAACACATGCACCCCTGCTTAATGCTGCAGGCGCCTTCTCATCCTCTGCAAACAGACAGAGGCCCAAAGGTCTCACTGGCAATAGGACCCTACCAGTTGTGGTCTCTGGGAAGTGACAGCTGGAAGTTTCGAATATATCTCATCTATTAATATGTTTTTTCTTCTAAAAAAAAAAAAACACACACACACACAAAAGCCACTGTTTTGGGCCAAGCCTGGCTTTCAAGAGTCCCCTCTAGTGGAGATAACCTGCTACTTCGGCTTCCCAGTTCAGCCAGGAGCCTCCCTGGCCCGGGAAGATTCAGAAAACCCCCTTCCGCCTGCAAGGCTCTCTTTCCCACTTTCTCTTTATGTTCGCTATGAGCTCTGTCTGCCCCCATTCACACCGTCAGTCTCTCTGTCTTTATCTTCCCTTGCTGTCTCCCTCCTTCTCTCCATTTATCTGCGCCTGTGCCCATATCTTGACTTCTGTCTTTCCACATGTGCCTTTGCTCCTGTATCTTGATTTACATCTTCCATCCACCTGCTGGTTTCCTCTGACATTCAGGATTCCAGGTCTGACTCGCTAGGAATGCCTTGGGAAGGACTTGGACCACATGGACTCACCTCAAAGGGCCAAAACAGCTACCCACAAGCCAGATCCACAGTGAGAAGCACTATGAAAATCCTAGTGGTTATAGAGCTGTCTATAACCTGAGCTCAGAGCTCCTGCTCCAAATCCTGTGTGAAGCCAGTCGCTCCCTTCAATAGCTTCTCCCCACCTCCCTGCCTGCTTCCCAGTCTCTGACACATGCCCTGCCCTGCAAACGACTGGCAATGCCTGGGTAAAGGGACAACTGGCAGTGGGTAGGAAGAGTATGCTAGGGCAGGGGAAGAAGGTGAGGAAGAGCTGAGTGGGGGTCAGAGGCTGAGCCTGGGGCTGTGGCAGGACACTGGAGACAGAGCGAATGTTAAGCTGGGGTGAGGAGGGGGGAGATGGGGGAACACCTGCTGGTCCTCTGAGTTTTCCAGAGATATTCTTTCACCCAAGAGGGAGACAGAACCAGGGCAGGGAAGGCGGTTAATGGTTAACCAACTGTAGGAGCAGAGAACTTTTGCACTGCTCAGGCCTCAGCCATTTATTTCAGCTCTGCACCCTTCCTTCCTCCTCTCCCCTTACACTCTTACCCAGCAGGGACCCTGCTCCCCAACAAAGGACTTTCTCGCCTCTATTTGTGCCCTCCAATTCCAGATGGAGCAGTGTGGAGCTAGATAAAGAGGTTCCATATGCCCAAATGCTAGGGAATGACGCCCAGGAGAGCCTGAGGGCTAAGCCCAGGAGGACGGGGGTATGCTCTTCTTACCAGCCATCCCTCCCTCGCGCCTTGGGACCAGCTGTTTGACCCTGGGAAGAACTGCCTTTCTCTCTGTCTCCACAGGGCTCACCTTTAGAAATGACCAAAAAAGAAGTGGATGCACACCCACCCCTCATTTACTCTAATCAGGCATGAAATCTTTGTAACGAAGTGAAAAAACTGTTAAGGGAACCGGTTCCATTCATCATTGTTTGAACTGAACATATGTGAAGGGTAGAAATAGAATATTCACATATAATGAATTGATAACAGACTGCCCCTGGGTGGGGTGATGGTGATTGGGGCTGAGGGGGGAATGCACATGAGCTGTAAAACTCCCAGCACCTCAAAGCCTGTTTCTACCAGTTTCCCTATGGACAGTCCTGAATTATTTCTAGTTAACAGACTGTAACACAATGCTGCAGTCTCTTTATGATCAGAATGGGAGTGTGGGGTGGGGGGCTGGCTAGGGGCTCCTTGCCTCTCCATTTGCCATGATGGACAGAAGTATATTATGCCTCAGTTCGTGTGTGCGGAGACAGCTGTGTGGCAATGCAGGGAGACAGCTGGTGGTGGTGGGGAGGTACTGTTGGAGACAGGAATTGCCTCCCCCACACCAAACCCTATATCTTAGGGAGGCAATCATAGAAAATGAGGTAGGATAGAAACTATTAAACCCCCAAACAGTGACAACTCCAGCACCATAAATATTTCATAGCACCTAAAGTGGTGAGTTTAGGCTGCTGTCAGCTGCTGCCTTGTATATTTAACCATGTCACTGGTTTCCCCTCCTGCTCTTGTGTTTTCTTATAACCTGCCCATGAAATAAAGATTAGCTGAGTAATCAGAAGTATTTGTAAATGGGAAAGGGACCTAGGAAACAGGTAGCTGTTCTTTGAGTGCTTTCTTTTTAACCTCATTTTAAGTGCAGACTTCAGTAAAACAGATGGTGAATGAACTTTTACATTCGCCGCATCTGCAGCTTTTGATGGTCAAGAGAGTTGCAGGGTAAATGCTCCCCTGGTGCTCTGAAGACAGGGGTATGTATTCAGACCAGGTCTGAAAGGGGGGCCACCAACCTTGTAATGGCATGGTTTTGGGTGATGGACGTAAGACACTGCCATACTCTTCATTTAGACTTGGGCTGAAAAGCTAGCCAGCCCCCCAGTCCTGCTCCAGGCTTCGAGGGACCCCTGTCCTTATGCCCTGTCAAAAAGAAGGACCAGCTGGGATTTCCTTGGCAGACTCATGGTCCCTGGGTAGAGGAGATCTCCTGGTACTTTACCACTGCTGCTCTTCAGCATCTTCCCTGCACATCGCTCCAAATGTCATTTCCATTTAACTGCTTTGCAAGCCAATTTGCCCCCATCCTAATGCAATTTGCTGAGGACAGTGAGGGAGCAGAGAGGGCAGTCTGCATTGCCCTCCCTTTATCAGCGGGTCCCTGAAGAGGATCAGCTGCAGAGTGGAGGGAAATAGCTCCTTTAGGTAATGCTGGCTGGTGGCAGCAGGGGCAAGTTCTGGGATGAGGAGGGGTTGGTGGTGATGCCGGGTGGAAGAAGGGGAATGAAAAACAACTTCGCTAGGGTATTTTCAGATTCCACTCTGTTTCCTTGGTTCCCTACCCTTTCTCCTCACTGCCCCTTCAGCCCCCAGGACACCAGCGAGGAGAGATCCCAGGTAATTAGTTCAAATGGTTCTCTGTGAAGAGAGAGGGAAGTTAATGAATTCTTCTCTTTTCTTGCCTGGAGGTCAGAGGGGAGAGGGCTGCAAGAAACTCTGGGAGCTTTCTGGGGTGATTGCATAAAAGTTGTGCATTTCAGTTAGGAATAGCTGAATTCCTCCAGCCAAGGTTATCTCTTCCTGGCGCTCAGTAGAAGGTCCCAGAATCCAAAGTCAACCCAGAAGGAACAGTGAAGTTTCAATGTCTAGGAAAGAAGCCCAGCAAAGGAGGGAGACTGCTATTGTGTGGGGAGAGGGGAGAGCTAAACCTGACTCGTGCTCTCAAAGTGTCCAGCCCAGGCCAGCCAAGATACTCATCTTGGCCTGCCGCTTATAAGCCTTGTCCACTGTGCACGTGAATGGAAGGAAATGAATGTGACCCCAAATTTCTGTGGGTTCCTCCAAGCCGATGGGCCCCCAAGTGACTGCCTCAAGCTGTGATTGGCAGTCCCAATCCCCTCAAACTGATCCTGCCTTCATGTCCCTTGGGTACCTTCTATGGTGTGCCACTGTCACTCTACGATCTTAGATTCCTACAGGAATCCTGTTCATATGTCCATTGCCCACCTCTTGGGGCTCTCATTTCTAGACCCTTGCTGACCTAGAACCTCAAATCTCTTATCCAACTTCCTCTCCCCCATTATTTCTATCCCTCCTGAGCAGAGCTGAGTTTGAGTAGGTAGGTCCCACTAGGGCAAGGGTCATTCCAAACAGGTGGACACTTTTTCGGGACCTAGAATGGTAGTTTCTGGTGACTGTCTGGGCATCTAGGCTATGATTGGCATTATAGAGACTACACGTGGGATGGATAAAAAGGGCTAGAACTTTCTAGGATCCCTACCTAACTTGTGGGGTGGGGCAAGAAAGAGCACATGGAAGGAAATATTCTCAAATGGTTCGTAAGGAGCCTCTGGGACCCTAAGCAAACTCCCATTTCAACCCCCAGCAGTCGCATAGTCCTCAAACTATGGGGCTGGACCCCTGCTGGGCGATACACCGCAAAGGGAGTCCCGGGAGATGAAACACTTAGACCCATTCAGTGCCTAGGAATCTCTCCCCGAGCCTTATGGAACCCGCGCAAATGATGTTTTCCCCTTTCCCTGATCTCCAGTCCCGGATCTGAAGGGACAGCCGGCGGCCACCAGGGACTCTGGCACTGGAGTGAACGCCCCCAAATCGATCGCTGGCCACTGTGGCTTTGGGTTGTCTCGCTGGTGCCACCGAGGCCCTCTTTGGGCTCCAGCTCTCGGGACAGCCTTGCCACCCCGAGCTCCCCAAAGCCGCAGAGCGCCGGCAGGTGCGCGGTGGAGGCGCGCCGCGGAGCGCTGCTGCCGCCCTCGGCCCGCGGCCGGGAAGCCTGCGGGCGGCCGGCCGGGAAGCCCTGGGCGGGAGGCAGCGGCTCCAGTGAGCCTGAGATCGCGCGCACGCCGCGCTCCGGCCCGCGAAAGTGGCCGAGCCCACACGGAGACTCGCCCGCCGCGGCCAAGCCCGGTTGCCTGGGGCCGGGACCCCAAAGAGGCGGGTGCGGGAGAAGCCGCCACGGGTGTGCGCGCCTGTGGGGAGAAGGCTGAAGGCGCTGCCGACTCCGAGCGCCCGGCCCAGCCGCCGCTTACCCAGCTCGGCGACGTCGGTCTGTCCTTCCGTCCCCGCTCCGTCTGCCTCGGCCGCCGGCTGCTGAGGGCGGCGCGAGGCCCCTCTCCCTGCCCGCAGCTCGGAATCAGGGAGAAGATCAAATCCACATGGAGTCCAAATTCATTAAAATCCACGTCAAGCCACCAGCCACTTATCTGTATTCCTGAAGTCGCCCCGCGGTCTCCGCTCCGCGCGCCCCTCAGTCCTCCGTCGCCCCGCAGCAGCCCCGCTGGGCGCTGTCGCCAGCTCGCAGGGGGCACCCGGAGGCGCCGAGGGGGCGTGTGGGGGTGGCCGGCGGTGTCTCTCGTGGGGAAGAAGCAGAGCCCCGGCTGTCTTCAGATTTTTCCAGCGCGACTTTCCGGGCTCCTCTGACATCAGCAATCCGGGCGCTTCCTTCCCTTCTTGCTCTCCGGTTCGTTCACAGTCCCATTTCCTCCGGGAGCCTGGCTTTCCAGATCTATTTCGAGGTTTGCTCCGCCGGCTGCGGCGCTCGCGCTGCCTACCGTTCCTAAGCTCGCGGGGTCTCTCTCCGGATCGCTCGCCCTCTCGGCTGAAAAATTCCCAGCAACTGCGCTCCGCTGCCCTCCTGCTCCAGTCTGGCGCGGATGCCTCTCAGCCCGGCAGCTCTGGCTCCCGCGGTGGTGGCGGTGGCGGCGGCGGCGGCGGCGGCGGCGAGGGAGCCCTGAGCGCCGGCCTCCCTATTTTACCATGCAGCTCATTATCATAGAGGCCGCGCGCGTTAACCCCCTCCCCGCCGGCCGCGGCAGCCCGAGCTGGGGCCGCGCCCGCTGCTGGCACCGCCCGCCACAGCCAGCCCCGTGTCCCCTCCCCCGCCCGCACGGACTTCCTCCTCCGCAAGCTGTCAACAAAGGAGAAGCAGGTTTGGCATCCGGAGGCCGCTCTGCTGCCTGTCCTGCGCCCAGCTCAGCCCGGACCCATCGGCCACCTTAAGTAGCCAAGGGGGCAAGGAAAATGCTGCCAGGGCCCGGGAATTTGAGTAGGGCCTTGCGAGCCCAGCTGGTTTAGCCCCCGGTGGGGATAGAAGGTCGAGCATTGGGGTTAGCGGGGAGCTCAGGACACAGGAAGAGTGAGGGCAGTAGGGACAGGGACTCCCCCGCCATTCGCATCACCTGTCACCGCGCACATCCTGCACACCTCCCTCTTGATCTTTGAGTGAGGGGTGAGTAGGGAGGAACGGGGCTTGTCTGATGGGGTTGAGACTAGAGTCTGGGAATTTGTGGGAGCAAATTTCCTCTTCCTGTAAATTAAAAAAAAAAAAAGGCCAACAAGCTGTCAAATAAGGCTTGAAGTTGTTGATATTATTATTATTGCAACCAGAAGATGAACCTTGCTCTGAATTGAATCTCAAGCTTCCAGCCCTGATAGGGATCCTGGGCATCTGATAAGTCCCGACTTGGATGGGGGCATTGGGGACTGGAGAAGAGCTTTCTATATCCAATTCAGAGAATCTTTTTGGCAGGGGAATCAGAGGGGTGGCGATAAGATAACTTATTTTAATAACCTAAGGTGAGAGGTTTCAGGATTCTGGATGACAATGCCTCAGTGCCCTCAAGGCCACTGATTCCTTGCTACCCAGTCGCAGTAACTCCGTAGCTTCTAGACACTGCTTTTCGGAAGGGGCCTGCAAGCTGGACCCCAGCGAGTTCGCAGGGTCTGCGTAGTCCCTGCTCGCGATTAGAGCGCACACGAGTTTACTCCTGTCCAAGTACTCTGATAAGCTTCCTCTACTGCCCTCTCGTGGCCACAGTCCTCAGTGGTATAAATCGAAAAACAACATAAATCACTGCAGAAAACCTAAAAGCAATTGCACGAAATTCTTAGAGCAGTAGGGGCAGAAGAAAGGAAGGAAGGGAGGGAGGGATGAAGAAAGGGAGCCAGAGAAAAGAGAGAGAGAGAAAGAGAGGAAGAAGAAAAGGAAATCTGGATTAACCAGTCATCTCCAACAATCGTTCATTCAATACAGGACTGGGGGATTCAGGCTTTACTCCAGTATCTGCAGAAATCAGCTAATTCTTCAAAAGTCCTTCACTGTAATTAGCTGAAATTTGTGTTTCTGTAACTTTCACTGGTTCCTGCTAGTTTTGTCCTGTGGAGCCACAAAGAATCTGTCTAAGCTGTGTTGCCTGATCCATACTTGTTCTTTCCTTCAAACTTCTTTAAGAGCATTTATTGTTGGTAACACACCAATAAATTATCATATTTACCCTGTATTATTATTTATTTATTTTTATAAGTAGATCTTGTCTCCCCATGCAGACAGTCTAGTTGATCCCTTTATCTCTGGGTAGACTGAATCTAAACCACAATTTCTTAAGAAAGATGATTTGAAGAAGATGCTAGAAGATTTTGGAATACTTCCCCCATTTGTTCATGGAGTCTGGCCAGCTACACCTAAGACCAGCAGTGGTAGGATTGGAGACATCTAATTGATAAAGCTCCAAGCTGAAAATTAGGGCCCTCTGGTTCTAAATCAAGTGCTGTCTGACTCTGGAAGAGGTCACCTCTCTTCCCCATGCCTCAATTTAATCACATCTTGGGAAGATTATGATACAATTTAAATAATTTTCTCATACACCCCTCCAGCCCCACTCCTGTGGTCCAGAAATAAATCCTAGAATGAAGAGCAAGGAAGCATAAAATGAAACAGACTCCTCCACTCACCCCATCTTTTACCCCCACGCCTCCCCTCTGTTTCCTGAATAAAGGGAGAGAAAGAGGGAACACAGGCGGGAGAACACATTGCGGCTGACAGGGTGGCACGATACCATCCAGATTCCACATTGCCACTGAACAGGGTCTAAGATCTGAGTCCTGTGAGACTATGGAAGAGCCTGTGGTCAGCATAGCAATGGAAAGAGCGCTAACTTGATCTACTGGGAGGTACCCTTGATGAAGTACCTCTAACTTCTCTAGGCCATGGTTTGTCCATCTGTAAGATGGGAATTTCTGTCTTCACTCTCCAGACAGCTGGGGGAATTAAAATAAATATATGTAAGAGTGTTGGAAGAATTAATAGTATCATCGAAATGGAAAGATTGTTGTTATATTTAGTTCTAATAGGCTAGAATAAATATGGATCTTATTAGCTAAACATCTAATTATAATAACATGCTCTGAGAAATTAAAAAAAAAAAAAAAAACCTTGGGTTCGTATTTAGATTCGACATTATCTGAGACAACAGCGGTATACCTGAACCTCTAGTCTTTACATCTGCTCATTCACCTTCTCCCTTTGATCTGGGTATTCATTCATTTATTATGCAAATATTTATGAAGAGCAAATTTACTAAACTTCTTCCTTTAACAGAACTATATATAGTTCATAATTACTGCTTTGGCACATATTTTTAAAGAAAGCATGGCAATAACCCTATAGATTCTATACCCTCAGATCCATCTCTTTCTGAGGTTTCCTGTTTTCTTGTATGTTTCTGGCCTTCACTATATTCTTCTTCATTCTGTCCATCTGATATCAGACCCACAGCCCTTGGGGACTGACCAGTCCTCTGTCAGGGCCTTGTAGTTCATCCTCATTTCCATCTGGAAGGATAGACGTAGTGCAACACATTTGTGAGCAGGCTGTAGATATTTAACAAATATTTTTCAAATGAATGAACAAAATAATGAATGGGGAAATGTTTATCTTATGCCAAATTCTCATCTTCGGAAAATCGTAGCACACTCAACAGGGTTCTCCATTCACCCCCACCTACCTAGCTTCCCTAGTCAAGACATTCCTGGAACCTCACCTTGAAAGTCATTTGTCACTTCTGCATTCTTGTTCCAGGCCCCAGGCCTCCTTTTTGCTTGTCAAAGAAGCAAACTAAGAAACTCGATGGATTACTTAAGCAAGAGAATGAGAGAAGTAGGAGAGGCCAGGGCACCAGCATTCTGGAATGCCACAGAATGTTTTCTGTGAAGAATGAATATTTCTCCTGTGGAAGGCAGGTTTGGCTAAGCTGCTCCCACCTGCATTTCCCAGGCTGGGAGCAGGCCTTGGCCCTGGAAAGCAAGCTCTTAGGCTTTGGGGAGCACAAGCCCAAATGGGCAGCTAGCCCATCCCCAGGGGAAGTCCTTTCTGTCACAGCAGCAGCTCCAGCCCCACAAATAGATGCCAGTACAGTAGCCCCTCGGATCACAGGAGGTATTTTTGGTGCTGGAAGCCAGGCACACTTTGGCAGGCTTTCAGCATCAAGTCTGTTCCCCTTAGAGGTGGGGGGTGGCAAGCTATCAGTGTTTAGCATGGGAATGCTGCCTGCGAGTGTGTGCATGCATATATTTACGGTGCCTTGAGTTGGCTGGGAGGTGGTCTCAGGAGGATGTGTGCCTGGACCTGTGCTTGGGAGCCAAGGGAGCTCCTGCTTGCCAGTGTCAGAGAGCAATGTTTGGATGTTGTACTGACTGTTGCCCAGTTTGTATCTGGCTCCCAAAGTTGAGACTACTGATGCCACCACCAAGCTGACTGGTCTCTGCTCTAAGATGTATATCATCTTTCACTTGCCCTGAGCCCGGGCTTGCCACTATAGACAGGCAGGAATGTGGTCCCTTCTGTCTCCCTACCAGGTACCTCACCTTCATCCAGCAGATGCTGTCAGGCAACCCCAGCAGCAGAGCAGCCTCCCCTTATCCCCTACATTGTTAGGAACAAAGGGATTGGTCTGACAGGCCAGACTGGAGTGTGTGGGCCAAGTCCTGTGAATGGAATAGAGAGACTGCGGGATGCCAGAGTGGTGGGTCTCAGCCCAGGCAACGGGGCCAGCAGCCCAGAACACAGGAACAGGGCACCTGCTCCGGGGTTCTCAGTACCATTCATAAAGACGTCACCCTCCCCTCCCCTCCCCTCTCCTCCCTTCACAAATCCCACTTTCCTGTGTACTTTAAACAGTAGCAAGCCTGTTAAGGCTCCAAATCAAACAAGGCAGGATTTCACTCCTTTCTCACTAAACCTCCCACGAGCAGAGCTTATGTCCCTGTATACCTCGTCCTCTTTCCCTAACCCTCCCTCCCCTCCTCCATCCATCTAGTGTGTTGCTCTGGGAGAAGAATATTCTCTGTGAAGCCCAGGCAACTACAGTCCCAAACCTACTTAAATAGGTCCCTGGAACAGTTTGCAAGGCTCTGACATTTGCAAGGTCAGAAGGCTTCAGGGGAGGGGTGGGGGAGGGAAGTATGGACAACTGGACTCCAGGCATGGAAGGTGAAGGCTGAGGGTCAGGACTTTTCTTTTACTCTATTCCTAGCACTAAGGGTCAGGAAAAGGGCCTTCCTCTCTTATTTTTTTCTAAAAGAATCCCCCCAAAGGAGAAACTAAATCTCTTGGTGCCTTGGTTTCCTCCTTTATAAAGTGGAATAATGTCCTTTGCATTTCATGTCTTGCAAGATGCTGACTATGAAAGAGCTTCAGTAGCCAGAAAGCATTATACAAATGCATGGGAATGTTTTCTTAAAACCTGAAAGTTCCATCCGGAGGCAAACCTCTTTCCCAACTGTACAACTACAGTTCTTCTCTTGGTTGGTTTTCTAGGAAAAACAGCTGGGCTCACCAGAAATATCCCTTTGCTTATGGGGCCACTGTTGTCCATCACCTCGGGGTCCTTCTTTCTCTCCTATTCTTCCACTCAGAAATGCTGCAGAGAAAAAGAGATTCTGTCCACCAACCTTCCACTATGGAATCACAAAGCACACCCATGCTGGAGTTGGTCCTCATTACTAAGCAGCCCACGTACACACCCACACCCTCCTGTCCGGAGCCATAAGGCCCGGAGTTAGCCGACCTCTGTTGCTTGATCTCCGCAAAGCGGAGACAAAATGGCACATTTCCGGGTTCTTCATTATAAACTGTTCCCGCGCGCGCCTAAACCTTTCCCGCGCGCGCCCAAACCTTTCCCGCGCCCGCCGACCTTTTCGCGCCCAGAAAGATATGCAGCCTACGGCGCAGGTGCGATCCCGCGCCCGGGAAAATTACAAACCCACGGCGCATGCGCAATTGTAATTTGAGAAGACCCGGCCCCCGTCACTGCCCTGGCCCAACCTCTTCCCCTGCCAGCCTATATAAGGCATCGCACCACCATTATTAAACGAGACTTGATCAGGCTATTTGTCTTGTCTCCATTTCTCGTGTTTTCTTGTCTCCTGCATTCCCACTCCCCCTTCCAGGGCCCGTTCGACTGTCCCGCGGGTTGGGACACCCTCCCAGGCAGCAAGAGAAGAGAGGAGTGGCTGAGGTGCCTCGGAGAACATGCTGTGATTGCATAAGAATTAGCATGGCCCCATTCCTCCTGGGCTGAGATGTACTATGCGAATGTGCTTTTGGGGTCCACCCCGGCTCAGCAGCCCTCACTGGCCAGGAAATCCCTGCCTGTGCTGAGTCACTGACCTCCTGTCTTTGATGCCCAACCTGGTTCAGAGGACAGTTGCTGCCAGAACTACAGTTGGGTTGGTAAGGCTTTCTGAGGGCTCAGTATCTCCTGGGCAGGCCTGCCACGGCTTTCTGGGGTGGGGATAAGACTGGACAAAATCAGTGCCATTTATTTGTTTTGAGATCAGAAATTCACAGAACTGATAGGAAGTAATCGTTTTGTCCCAGCTTCTTCATTGAGACAAAACAATACCTTTTCTTCAGTTGCCCATAATTATCAAAATAAAATGGTAAAAGTTAAAATATATTGAATTCCTACTCTGCGCTAATCCTAATCCTCATGACTCTAATCTTACAAGGTAATTAAGTAGCTATTATCACCCACCTTCCTTTTTTTTTGAGTCAGTGTCTTGCTTTGTTGCCCAGGCTGGAGTGCAGTGGTGTGATCATAGCTCACTGCAGCCTCAAACTCTTGGGCTCAATGATCCTCTTGCTTCGTTCTCCAAAAGCCCTGGGATTACAGGTGTGAGCCAGCATGCCTGGTTTATCATTCCATTTTACAGATGCTGAAACTGATGATCAAGAAGTCAACTGATGGTCCTAAGGTCACATAGGTAGTATGTGGTATGGTCAGAATGTGAATGCAGGCTGATCTGGCACCCGTTTTCTCTAATTTTGCCCTTTTCTGAAGAGGAGAAAGTGATGAAAGTGTGGGGGCCCATCAATGTGGGAGTTTGGATGCCAGTAAGTGGGAAGCAACAGGCCTCATCCTGCTTCTTAGCATTTCCCCGGCCAAGGACCTGGAGCCCCTGCCATAGGAGAATGCCCCCAGACTCATCATGAATCAGGCAAAGCATCGCAGAGCTTTAGTTCTGCCGAGGGTCAGGAGTGTCATTTTCTCTTACAAAGAAGAGCATGTTGTTGTAATTGTTTTCATGATTTTTATAAACAATCCTACTAATGAGCTCAATTCTCCTCTATTCTATAGGGGGTGTGTGTTTAACAATGGGAGTTGGCCTGTAGGAAAGAAGTTGGCAATACATGCAAATCTCTACTAGCTTCTGTCACCTCTGCCCTGTACAACACCACATATGTGGCCACGCCTGCCTTTCAAAATAATGGGATAATTGGGTGCAACGCGTGTCACCCCCACCCCTTAGAGATAGCATGCCAGTCGGTCTTTGTGGTAATCCACGGGGAGCCGGGTGAGCAAAACGCCAGTGTCTGACTTCGCCTTGATTGCATCTGTGCCCTACAAACCCCAACAGAACTGAACTCACAGTTCCTCCTAATTAGGGGAGAAAGAAAAGAATGATAGCAGAAGAATTTCTTCCTGCTTCTGACTGCAAGCTCTTCAGGGACAGCCCATTAAGTCCCCAGCCTCCAACTTCTCTTTCCTGACTCATATCTGGAGTACCTAACATGGTGCCAGGTTCTCCCTGGGACTGTAACCCTGAGTGTGACCAGAGTGATGAACAGCGGCTGGTTTGAAAAGCCAGTCCCTGCTCTGGGGGCCTGTCTCCGGTCTACTGTAAGGCAATGCCGAGCAGCAGCCTGGGGGGGTCTGGGAGGCCTCAAGCCAGACAGCTGAAAGCTGGTCTAGGCCTTGCAGGGGTGGGTGGGACCTTACTCCGGGAAGGAGGCTGGCAGAGTGAAGTCCATCACTCCATGCAAAAATAAACAAACATCTGCTTAAGCAAATCAAATATCCTGGCATCCAGGTGCAAACCACAGTGCCTGCCCCCATGCTATAAATTTAGGACAGGGTGTGAATTACTAGCGTCTGAAAAGAAAAATCCAGGAGTGGCACGAGCGCTGCAAAGGCAGGAATCAACTGCATCAGCGCTGACATCATGAAACAATTAATAGCTACATTAACAATGTTTTCCATATTCTGAGTTTCGAATTCCTAGAAAGAAAGGTCCATGTTTCGGTTTCCCCTCTTAGTCAGTTTAATATTAAGTTCATTGTGATTCTTTTGTGAAATACTCTCTTGCCAGGGATTATGAGTGCTGTATGGGATGGAAAAGAAAAATCAGCAAAAGCAGTTCTCTTTCTCCATCATTGCCTTCTGGCTTTCCTCCTCTTTCTCTCTGGGGCTACAGCACTGATTTTCTGGAATGGCTTCTTTTGACTCAGAATCAATGCTGATAGGACGAGGGCTGCTGTCTCCATAACAACAACAACAACAACAACAACAACAACAACAAACAGAACTAAAAAAACTCCACCTGGGGTTTCGGGAGACCTGGGTTTGATTCCTGACTCTGCACTCCCTGGCAGTGTGACATCATATAGGTCACCTTCCTTCCTCTGGCCTTGGTTTCCCCACCTGTAAAAAACAGGAATTAGCTTTGATGCACCCTCTACTCCCCAGCACAACTGCCAGCCTGTCATGCTGCCGCCCTTCCAACTCTCTCCTTGGAGAATGGAGGAAGGATGTTGATGCCAAAAAAAAAAAAAAAAAAAAAAAAAAGGCTTCTTTTAATGCCTGAGAAACTCACTGCCTAAAAAATCAACGAGGGAGTGCAATCCAGGGACAGAGCTGAGAAATAGGATTTTGCCTTTGAATTGTCTCAAGTCGGATGATTTCTCTCTCTGCCTGCCTTTGATAAACGCTCCTGTTCAGGGCTCTGGTGTTACCAATCTTTCTGAGTCATGGGTGGCTATAGCCCCTTCAATCCATTCAGCTGACAGTATTTCCTGATGTTTCGAAGGCCAAGAGCATAGGACAATCCTGTAGTGTCTCTTTACCTTCTCTCTTCTTCCCCCATCCCTTAAGCTCCAGCCTCCGCTTTTTCTTGTGGAATTCCTACTTTTGCATTGTTGCACAAGGTCCTGATATGACAGCAAACCCAGCCTTGGCGATTGCCCAGGGTCCGGGAGCCCCAGCTCCTGGTCTCCTGGAGAAGCCAGCAGAAAGCCTTCTGTGGTCTCTCCAGGACATCACCCCCGCCTGGTGGAATGACAGGGAACTTTCCTGGCTTCAGAAAAGCAGGGCAACCTGGCAGCCGTCCCCCTCCTCTGCAGTTACAGTGTGGTTAATAATTATTACTCTTGTGTTAATCACGACAGTAGAAGAGTTGCAGGCCGTTATTTCGAAATGATCGGCTCCAGTCAATGACTACTTATAACAGCAAAAGCGAAACATCAGCTCCGGGAAGCCACCATGTAAATGGAGAGTTGAATGAAAGATCAGGAATAATGGAACGTGTATTTAGTTCCATTTTCCTCGCTAAAAGGGCCCTGTCAGAGTAATTTCCCCTTCCATGTACGATACCTCTCCATTATTTACAATATCTTCTTGGGGGAATAAAACAACGCAGAACCTCTCCTCCTCATCTCCCACTCCCTGCCTCACCCTCCCCTCTCCCCACCCCCCATCAATTGTGTCTCTTTCTGGAGTTTGGCAAACACAGCTACTTTCTCCTGCTGTGCTTTCAGTGGAGCTGAAATGAATGTGGCTCTGGTATGTTTTTCCCTTAATCATTCTTTTTCTTTCTTTTTTGCAGGAGAACATTTTCACGAAGCACAATCACAGAAGAACAGAATGTCCTGATGTTTGGGTGAGAAGCATGCATTTTTTTTCTTTTTTTTCTTCCCCTTGAATAATAATTACACTCCATAACCATAATATCAGAGGGCTAAAGGCCATCTTTCAAAGTTTTTCATAATCTTGCGCTACCCTCTGTGCTCAATCTTATTTCTGACAGCCCCCTCCCTACCACCCCGGGGCGCAGTGGTTCCTTGAAGATACTGAGTTCATTTCACTCCCCGGAACCTACGCCCATGTTAATCCTGCAGTATGGATGCAGTATTGTGGCATTCCCCTACCTCGCTTCCCACGGTCATCCGATGCCTGAACAATCTTTAGGACCTTCTCAAGATCCATCCTTTTTAAGATGCCATGACACTTTCTGTTCATACAGAGTTTTAAGGATTTGTACACTAGTTTCTTTTCATTGTGAGCTTGTAACAGGTAAGTCATTTAATAAATATATGCTGAAATATTTTCACTAGTGGTATCTGCTTTTTTAAAAGAAACTCATTTCAGAAATGAGAGAAGCAAGGATATTCAGAGAGGATAAGTGACATGTAGATCACATGTCCAGGAAATGGCAGATAAGTTACTGGAACCCAGGTGTTTTAATTTCAAGTCCAGCATTCTTTCTCTTCTGCTATGCTGCATTCTCACTGCAATTCCCTCTGACCTCTCCTTTTGCTAATCAGTGTGCTTAACTTGGGCACTTCTCTTTCTTTCTTTCTTTCTTTCTTTCTTTCTTTCTTTCTTTCTTTCTTTCTTTCTTTCTTTCTTTCTCTCTCTCTCTTTCTCTTTCTTTCTCTCTCTTTCTTTCTTTCTCTCTCTCTTTCTTTCTTTCTCTCTCTCTCTCTCTCTCTCTCTTTCCTTCCTTCCTTCCTTCCTTCCTTCCTTCCTTCCTTCCTTCCTTCCTTCCTTCCTTCCTTCCTTCCTTCACAGAGTCTCACTCTGTTACCCAAGCTGGAGTGCAGTGGCACCATCTCGGCTCAGTGCAACCTCCGCCTCCCAGGTTCAAGCGATTCTCCTGTCTCAGCCTCCCTAGCAGCTGGGACCACAGGTGCCCACCACCATGCTCGGCTAGTTTTTGTATTTTTAGTAGAGATGGGGTTTCACCATATTGGCCATGCTGGTCTTGAACTCCTGACCTTATGATCCTCCCACCTCAGCCTCCCAAAGTAGTAGGATTACAGGTGTGAGCCCCTGCACCCCACCTGGGCACTTCACTTTCATCTTCCCCACTAGATTGCAAATTGCTTAACGGCAGGGGCTATGACTTATGTTTCTCTTGCACCTTCCGTCTGAAGTGAAAGTTTTGTATTAATTCCCTATAGCCATTGCCAACTTTTGTATTAATTCCCTATACCCATTGCCACCCCAACTTTTCTCCTGTGTGTCAAGACTGGCACAGCATTATGGAGTGACACTTTGGAAGATCTTTGTTCTGATGCTGGGACCCCTGTGGGCCTGGGATGGAAAGCACCCACCATCTCTGTTTCTCTCTAAGGCTGACACTGGGACCCATCCAGTTCTGCTCCACTAATCTGGATCCCTCTTTCATATACAGAAGCTGACCACAGGGAATGTCAGGATGCCAAAAATCTCCTTTGGGACTTTATATATGGCTTGAATTTCACCACTACAACTTCTACCATCAGGGAAAGCCACTAACATCTCTGGCGCTGTTTAAGCAAGGTACTATCTTCTCTTTCCTTTTGACTGATGAGCTCAGAAAAGACCCTATGATAAAGGAATGTACCAAATTGCTCTGTGGTTTCTATGTCTACCTCATCCCAGGACCTATGAATCACCTCTATGCTTTCGATAAGCTTTAAAGTCCAATGAATGCTAACTTCTCTTAATGTCATCATTGCATTTCACAGTTTGTATTAATAATGAATGCAGTCATGTGTATAGCAAGTTGTCATTAACAAAGTTTTCTTGTACGTTAGAAGCAGGTAGATGTATACTAAGAAGACTGCCAGGTTCCATTGCTGCCGCTAAGAGCACAGATTTCAGAGTGGGTTTGATTCCTGGCTCCAGGGCTCATTCCACTGTGGTTTCAGCAAAGTTACTTAACCTCTATCTAATGTCAATCTCCTCAATGGTAAAATGGGAAAGGAATGTGAACATCATAGAGTTGTTATGAGAATTAAATGAGAGGCTTGTAAACCACAGTATCTGGCACAAGAAAAACTGCTACTTACAGGACAATTTCTCTGTGATAGTCATTGTTCTGTCACTAACTGGTGGTGTGACTTTGGGAAATCAGACAGCCTTATTTTCCTCCTCTGGAAAGCAAGAAGCATGGCATCCTGATACATTTTGGTTTTCAGGCCAACACATTAAGGTAGGTAGTCACAGTTTTGGTCCTCACCATAGGCACTATTGTAATTTCCATATATTTGCTCATAATAGTTATTAAATCCTTGGTTCCAGTTTTGGCCCTGACCTGAAACAATGCACAATGATTTCTAGAACACAACCTCTGACTCCCAATCCTAACAAAAAATGACGTATTCCTTTCCCTTACACTGCAAATCTTAGAAAGCAGTGTAATTGTTTCTATTTTCTTTTCTTTTATTTTCTTTCTTTTTTTTTGAGACGGAGCCTCACTCTGTTGCCAGGCTGCAATGCAGTGGCATGATCTTGGCTCACTGCAACCTCCAGCTCTGTGGTTCAAGCAATTCTTCTGCCTCAGCCTCCTGAGTAGCTGGGATTACACATGGACACCACCACGCCCAGCTAATTTTTGTATTTTTAGTAGAGATGGAGTTTCACCATGTTGGCCAGGATGGTCTCAATCTCTTGACCTTGTGATCCTCCCACCTTGGCCTCCCAAAGTGCTGGGATTACAGGCATGAGCCACTGTGCCAGGCCAATTGTCTCTATTTTTAAATGTGGAAACTGAGGCTTAGGAGAGTAAGTGCCTTGTGCAAGGTGATGGAGCTGATAAATGATTGATCAAGGGTTGAAACAAGATCTATTGATTCCTAGCCCCATGCACCATTCATGAAGATGCAGGGCTTCTTCTACAAGTCTCTGGATGATTTCTTGTCCTCTGTGCAGATTCCATCTTGGTTTTGGCCCCTGGTTTCTAGAGAAGGGGTCACTACTCTCCACCCCTGGGAACAACAGCATTGCCTGAGAACCATCCCTTTCAGAAACTCAGTGGGGGAGGACACAGTGACCTTGAGGCTGAGCCCACTCTGGTTTGTCTCCCCTTCTGCTCCTCCCAGACTGCCCTGGGGGATCTTGCCTCTAATGGCATTAGTGTGTGCCTTCTGCGATGTTGATTAAATTATCTAATTGTTTGGAATTGGATGGAGCTCCTGAGTCAGGAATGCCACTTGACAACCCTGGGAATTGGGGTCTGGTTTCTGCCTCAGGAGCCAGCATAAAGTGTGCAATTATTCTTCATGGCGGTAGGAGAAGGCAGCACATGCGGAGAGAACCAGCACCCTTCTTGAGGAAGGGAGGGTCCGGTTGGGGCTCTGCCTGAAGGGCCTACAATGGCTTTCATTCCTCCCTACCTTTCGTTCATAGTCACACTTCTCTCTGTCATGATAGGACAGTGTGGGGAGCAGTCTAAAAAGATGTTTCTCTATAAACTCCCAGCAAAGAAACCCCCACCAATTTAGGACTATAGCTTTTCATAGTTGGAAAAAGCCTCCAGGCCATTTAGTCTTACCCTTAGTTTTAGTTTCCGAGGTTGCATAACAAATGACCACAAACTGGGTAAGTTAAAACAATAGTTTTTGCTCTCATAGTGCCGGAGGCCAGAAGTCAGAAATCACGGTTTCAGCAGGTTCAGGCTGCTTTTGAAATTTCTAGGGAGAAATCCTTCCTTGCCTCTTCCAGCTTCTGGTGGTTGTCCACAATCCTTGGCATTCCTTGCCTGGAGCTGTCTCACTCCAATTGTTGCCTTTGTCCTCACATGGTCGGGGCCATCTTCCATGTGTATGTGCATGTGTGTGTGTGCTCACATGGTCTTCTCATAAAGACACCGGTCGTTGGATTTAGGGCTCACTCAAATCCAGTATAACCTCATCTTAACTTGGTTATGTCTGCAAAGACCGTATTTCCAAATAAAGTCACATGCTGGGGTACCAGGAGTTAGATTTGAACACATGTAACTTTTCGGAAAACACGATTCAGCTCCACTCCACACTCTGTAAGAATGTCTCCTACATCAACTCAGCAAGTCGTCATTCTTTATTTCCTTGGATCCATCCGATAATAGGACATTCACCACCTTATAACTTTTAAAGGGTCTAGAATATATTACCAATAACCTTGAATACTATCATAGTTTTACAGTCTCTTAGCAAGAAGATTCTTAAATTCTAGGCTAAGTTTTTCTTGTGAACTTTCATCCAGTGAAAGCAATGGTTTCTCCAAAAGCCTTTTGGCTTTTCTCTACCACTGACCTCTTTTCTGATGGCAATACAGTGAGCAGCTGGGAGGCTCCTGTTCCCCATCACAGTTTTGTGTGCGTCCCAGTGAGAGAAAGAGACCCAGCATTATCACAATAAAATACTCATGATTAGCATCCCTAGAGGACTCTTTGCCTTCAAAGCCTTTCAGTCCCTTTCTTTGGCACACGTTCAAGTTCACCAGCATGGTTGCCCACCCCCTTGAGTTTCCTTCTTCCCCCATAACCTTGGCCTTGTGACCTGAATAGTTTTCTGCCCTGCTTCACACCATGGAAGCCAGGGAGACCAGAGTGAGCCCCAGAGAGTGCACTGAGACAAGCAATTGTGTGTGTGTGTGTATGTGTGTGCACATGTGTGTGCATGCACACATGTGCACAGTGCCTATGATTAAAAGGGTCTGTTGGGTTTAATTGATGCATTTGATTACCATGATGACTCCCTCCCTGGAGCTTTCCAAAACAGCCAGATGTACCAAGAGGACCACCTCCAGTTTTTGCCTTTGGTTCAAACTGTGGGCAGGGGCACTGGGAATGGTGAGGATTATGTGGACCTGCACAATGGAAGAAAAACTTAAGCCTTATTTCTATAGAACCCAACTGCCATCTCTTTCCACCAGGACACCAATTAAAGGATCTCTAGCCTATCGAGTCCTGGGGATAAAAGTGAAAAGGCAGACTTGGAGGAAGCCGACTGTGCTGCTACTCCTGGGGACCCCTGCCCCCAGCCGTCCCGTCCACCCACTGCCTCTTTTCACTGCTAGATGGATGATCAAGAAAAATCAAATGAGAGAGCTCATTTAAAGTTATTGTTGTAGGAGGAGATAACCCTTTCTTAGCCCACTCCCCGCTCTCTTCTCAGCTTACACTGGGTGTAACGTCCTGGACCCAGGTCTGGCAATGGCCATTGTCACTAAAGCTTAGGCAAGTGGAGTTGAGTCTGATTCTTACCTTCTACATAGCTGCAGAAATGCGATATTAGGCTGTTTGGTTGCGATTAGATGCCAGCAACTCTAACTTGGCTTCATTCTTACCACAAGGCTTCAGTGCACCGACTATCAGCTCTGATGGCATAAGAATAGGTGAGACTGTCACTACTGCAGCACAGGAAGTGAAAAGCCTGATTGGTCAGGGAGGCAGGTGACTGAATCTAGTCCCATTGCTGCCTTTAACTGTCTTTCTGAGTCAGGCCACGCTTTTCTTAGGGATTCAGGAAAATCCCCAAGTTTCCTTCTGGCTCTAAAGTCCTGCCTGTGGATGGAGAAAGTGCCCTTAGGGAGATCAGAAGATTGGTGTCATCTCTGCTCCAGGGTGATCTTAGGATTGGGAAAGGGAAGCAGCTGCTTCTCTAATGGTGGACAGAGCTCTGGGCCAGAGGGTCACAAAGCTGGGTTCATCCCAAGTGTTGACCAACTGTGTAACCTGGAAAATGTATTAACCTTTATATGCCACCAATTCTCTTTCAAAAGCAGAAACCACACCCTCCACAGTTCTTAAATTTTCTCCAAAGAAAACCACTGGGATAAATAAAATGACAAGCTAAATTTTTCTTTGGGCTGTGCTAGCAGAATTGCACCATCACAAGCAGCAGAGGGGAGAATCTATTTAGAAACATCCACTGCAAGCTCCTGTGCTCTATCAGTACATTTATGCTGAGTGGCTATGCTTTTGATCAATGGCTCAAACTGGCTGCATAACAGAAGCATACTTTATTATTTAATTCGGATTCTTGTTGATCACTTTTGAAGATTTACTGAGTTTTGGGTATAATTTGGCAACCTGTACTTTTAACAAATCTGAAAAAGCTGTAAAGGTAATTTGGATGCTTATCCAGGGCTGAGAGACACTGATTTATGCATTTAATTTAGCAAATTTTCATCGAGGCTGTGGCTGTGTGGAATGTAAAAAACTGTGTAAGGGTTAGTCGGGTCTTAGCTTTCTAGGAAATTCTGGCAATTTTTGCTAACAGAGGAGGCAAGTATGAATGCAATGAATTGTAATCGGGTAAAACTCAGGGGCCAATAACTACAACAGAGGAGTGAACAATCAGAACGGAGGGTAACTGTGAACAATTAGTGTGTCTGTTCCAGTATATTGTCAGGCAGGGTACACCTCTGACTGTAATTCATTTGATGAGTACTCCATTCATGGTGGTGATGCCTCAGAGGAGCAACATTGGAATTGAACCTCAAAGAGTCAGAAGGATACAAATATATCTCTGAATTTGCTTAATGTGTGGAAGAACACAACAATGAAGGATAAACCATAAAAATAACAAGTTTACCCTCAGAAAGAGAGAAGGAATAGAGACCAGGATAGAGATTAGACTTTAAATATGCCATGTTTTATAGATTTGCTTTTGAAGCTATGCAAATATTTTTACATAATTTTGTAACAAAGACAAAAAAGCAATTCCTAAAAATTTAGAAAGTAAAATGAAAGCAAAAATAAAGTACTTAAATGTATTTGCAGTTACAGCATAATCATACCAGGGAAGTATTTCAAGTACTGTAAAAAAAAAAAAGTGTATTTTTTATGTCCTTAGTGGGGTATACCTTAAGAACAACAACAACACAACAACAACAAAACAAAACAAAATCTTAAACTATTCTTAGTAATCATATTGTTGGTGGTAGTGTTGGTATTCTGTAGTTACAGTGTCTGCAAAGTATGTTAGGTATGCATATTGTTTTATGTGTATGTGCTGTATATGAGTGATCATATGATTGTCATAGAGAACGGGGATTTTTTTTCTTTTTCTTTTTCTTCTTCTTTTTTTTTTTTTTTTGAGATGGAGCCTTGCTCAGTCACCAGGCTGGAGTGTAGTGGCGTGATCTTGGCTCACTGCAACCTCCATCTCGTGGTTCAAGCGATTCTCCTGCCTCAGCCTCCCGAGTAGCTGGGATTACAGTCATGCGTCACCACTCCTGCCTGATTTTGTATTTTCAGTAGAGACAGGGTTTCTCCATGTTGGCCAGGCTGGTCTTGAACTCCTGACCTCAGGTGATCTGCCTGTCTCGGCCTCCCAAAGTTCTGGGATTACAGGTGTGAGCCACCATGCCCGGCTGGGATTTTTTTCTTATGGGAGAAAGATACAGATGTGGGATTGACGAAGTGAAGAAAAACCTGGTTCTGCATTTACACTGGAAGTATCATTATGAACTTGAGATCTACATTATTTAAAAAAAAAAATACATGTTTACGGGCTCTGTCTACCAAAAATAACAAAAATAATGAGCAACCTAGTAGTACTGAACACCTCTAACTCCCAGACTATGTTTTCTAAATACCATTTTCTCTTAAAAGGAACCAGAGTTTCTTGAAGAAATGTCTGAGTCCAGATTCATGGAAGGAAATATACAAGTCTGGAAAGTCTTGTTACACCAGAAAACAGAGTAAGTATCAAACACTACTGTCATGTCAAAAGGACTCAGGAATGTACTTGAATAGATTCTTATTGATCAAACATGAAATAATTTGAGCATAAGAAAGGATAATAACTGTAAAGGATTGAAATTCACAACAAATACATTCACTTTATGAGTTTATAATGATATCTCTACTAGTCATTGAAAAACTTTCATTATTTTAAAAACTAAGTAAAAGGAGAAAAATTCAAGCATTTATTTTGATTCTCTTATACCATCTATATCTTGGGACGATCAAGTAGATGAGGGGAAGTTGCTCTTTATAAAAATATTTTAATAACAAACAAATAAGGAATAATGGAATTAAAATATGACAATTTTGCAAGCCCCCCTAATTAGGCTTGCCAGATATAGCAAATAAAAACATTAGGCCTCTTGCTTAAATATGAATTTCAGATAAACAACACATAATTGCTTATTATATGTCTCATGAAATATTTGGAATATACCGGAGGACTTTTAAAAAGTTCATGGAAAATGGAATTAAACATAAAAATAAAAAAATAGAAACTTTATTTCTCAACATAAGCCTCGTCAAGTTTAATACACTTTTGTTAGTGATGATACCAGCCATTTAGTCCATCCCTAAAGAACTGAGGGCCCTGTAAATTTAACCATGTCAATGCAGTCTTTTTTACATTATTAACTAAAGAAAATGGGTGCCATTTAAAGATCTTTTTAACATTAGGAAACAAAAGGAAGTCAGAAGGAGACAAATCAGGACTATAAGGTGGATACGTAATGATTTTCCACCAAAACTCTCACAAAACTGCCTTTGTTTGATGAGAGGAAGGAGCAGGAATATTGTGGTTGAGAAGGACTTGTTGGTGAAGTGAGTGTGAGTTTTTCTGCTAAAGTTTTGTCTAACTTTCTCAAAACACTCTCATAATAAGCAGATGCAATTGTTCTTTGGCCTTCCAGAAAGCCAACACACAAAATGTCTTGATCATCCCAAAAAACTGTTGCCACGGCCTTTGCTCTTGACCAGTCCACCTTTGCTTTTACTGGACCACTTTCACCTCCTGGTAGCCATTGTTTTGAGTGTGCTTTGTCTTCAGGATTGTACTGGTAAAGCCATGTTTTATCTCTAGTTAAGACTCTTCAAAGAAATACTTTGAAGAAATGAGGGGGATCAAGATCCACTGAGCTTTTCAATTTCCTTTGGAAGCTCTGCACTTGTTTGCAGCTAATCTGGGTGCAACGATTTTGACACTCATCAATGGTCAGTTTTCTCAACTTTAATTTTTTAGTTAGAATTGTGTAAGCTGAACCATTTGAGGTATGTATCGTGTTGACTATTGTTTGTGCTGTTAATCATTGGTCCTCTTCAATTAGGGCATGAAGAAGATTAATTTTATCCTCAAAAATTTATGTGGATAGTCTGCTGCTATATGCTTCAAATTCAAAATTGTCCCATCCCTTCTTAAGACAAGTTATCCATTTGTGAGCTGCTGGTTTCTTTGGGACATTGTCACCATAAAGGTTCATAAAACAGCAATGATTTCACTATTCTTTCAAGCTTCCCCATAAATTTGATGGTTCTTGCCTCAATTTTAGCAGAATTCATGTTGCTCTGATGGGAGCTCTTTTCAAACTGATGTCTTATCTTTCTTGGTTCATCAAACTAGCTTCTGTTGAGACATGTTATAACAGATTAGAGTAAGTGTACTTTGATGCAAAAAGTTTTTGAAATCCTTGCATTGGTTTTTCATAATACACATTTTCCATTAATTTTTGAAGGCCCCTACACTTATACTAAACGATCATTCATTGTTTATCTGAAATTCAAATGCAACTGGATATTCTATATTTTGTTTGGCAACCCAACAATGAGTTTATAAATCTAGGCAATGATCATTGATATTGTGTGACATCACATGCATACACATACAAAAGAAATGACCAGACCTTATGACCCTCCTGATAGAAATACCATGACCTATGAAGTAGCCTTATCAAATTATTGAGCTTGAATCAATCAAGCTGGCAGATCTAACGACAAATTTACGGGAAATACAGGGGGATAGAGGGACATGTTAAACGATGTGCAATCAGGAAAATATAGGCTGTCAGAAACTCTGTACAACAAATGACCTAATTTTATAAATAAAATGAGAGAGAGAGATAAAACAATCATTGATATTTACTATTATATAATTATTTTTATATTTTTGTTGAATGTGATATTGCTGTTGTGGTTACTATTTTATAAAGAATGCCTTTCTTGAGATACATGCTGAAATACTGGAAGTTTAAATATGATTTGCTTCAAAACAATCAGGAGTATGGGTAAAGTGGGTGGGGTGTAGCCAAAGCAAGAATGACCACACACTAATCATTGTTGAAGCTAAGGGAAGCATTCATTATACTATTTTGATATGTGAGAAATCAGTATATTATTTTTGCTTTTGTACATATTTAAAATTATGTATAGTATTTTTTAAACAAAATTAAGGAGGATCTCAGTTGATTAGGTAGGATAGACATTCCAAGCACTATTCTAGGTGCTTTATTTATATTATCTCATTTTAATCTCATAGATACCAAATGAAGTAGGTATTACAACATTACTCTTATTTCACATATGAGGAACTGAGTCATATACAAATCAAGTAACTTATCCAAGGTCATCTAGGAGTAAACGGTGAAGCTAGAGTTTGAACCCAAGAAGTCTAACTCCAGACAGTGTAAGCCCATGATCTTAACCACAACACTCATCCCCTGAACTGGCAAAGTTGGTTTATCTGCTTTGATATTTGTGGCTGCTACTTGGGGTCATCTGGTCCTGTGCAGTCCTGCTTCTCATGTGGTGCACTTGGTAGTGATGGTCTTGTCATTGGCGGTATGCTCTGTTTTGTAGGCATTCTAGCATGAGATGGGTGATCTGACTAAATGGGCTTTAAGGTCGTGTATAATTATGCGATTCTATGATTCTAAGTAGGTTTTCTCCCCAACCAAAGTGAGTGTCCTGAGAGTGTGGTGCGTCAAAATTTTACCTCGAGGAGCTATAAAGACAACTAGGAGAGAAATCAGTAACCCAGGATGAGGCAGCACAGGGAGCCTTGGGCTCTGCAGATTGGCAGACAAGTCACAGGGCCTGCCATTCCTCAAGAAAGGCTGTCTTCTTCCTTACCAAGCCTTTGCCCTGCAAAAGGCTGCATATAGAGTGGATACCTCCCTTTTCCAGGTCACATACTTGGTTTGGATATTTGCAAAATGTTTTCATCGGCTTCTCGATATAAACATGATTATCTTTACAAAGACCTACTCCACTCCCCCAGGAGGTAGACAGTGCCTGGAAATGCCTTGTTTTCTAACACTACAGCTCCTCCACGCTGGACCAAACCTTCCCCAAACTGCAATCTTGCCAAGAGCTGAAACGCGAATGCCTCTCCTTGAAGAATGCAACTGAAGTTCTCTACATGCCAGCTTTTCCCTTTCATTCTAACATCTCCTGTTCTTTTGCTACACACATCTCTTTGAGTAGAAACAGCTTGGGGTCACATCCAGAGGAACTGGACAGGTGGCTTTAAAGGCCAACATAGCAGGCTCTGAAGCTGTAACAGGTGCATTGGTTTTTATCAGTTTATTGGAAGGAAAGATGGGTCCATGTACAAGGCTACTTTTTCCAGATTGGGGACAATCTTATAGGTTGGCAGACACATATGTATTATTTTTCATAACTCAAAACTATCTATGGAACTGCCAAGAGTCAATTCCAACTCTCTGTTTGGATAAGATAGAGGTTTCAAAGGAAAATTTTCCTTGGCAAAGTGTATGTCTTGGCGCTAACAGTCCTATGATGAAAATACCCAAGACCAAAGGCGATGCAGGGCTGCTTTCAATTACTGGGGTTGAGCTCATTGGGAATAGGTCTCATGATATTCTTTGGATTAGGAGCAGACACTGTTTCGATTGGCAAGCCAGGGGAAAAAGAAAGAGATCATTTCTCTGCTATTTGGTGGACTTTTCCAATTATGGAAAGGTAATTCAGATCTTTGGTGACTTTGGAAATCTTCCCACTGGAAAATTCCTGTTGATTTTTGGTGTTTGCCTTATTCTGGAGCACTGAGAATATTCTGGAGTGAGCAGAGTCTAAATTGTCCAGGGGCTTGATAAGAATTCTCAGGCAGTGGCACTGGCAGAAGTGCGGCTTGGGACTTACCCAAATGCCTCAGAAGCAGGCTCTGGCTTTTCATGTGAATTGAACTCATTACTAACAAAAGAAGAGCATCCCAGGATGCTGGCAGAGAGCAAATCAGAAACATCTTCAAGGCCGAGAACCTAGAGAAGCTTAAGTAAAGTCAATAGAAAACCAATTCAGTGGGAGAGGGTGGGGAAGAATATTTCTCTTTTTGGATTGCAAGTCAATAACTTTTTTTTTTTTTTTTTTTTTTTTTTTTTTTTTTTTTTTTT
>NC_045434.1:65054122-65054722 GCF_002776525.5 Piliocolobus tephrosceles
TTTTTTTTTTTTTTTTTTTTTTTTTTTTTACTTTGCGGATGATCCTCAGTCACTAATAAGGAAGCTGATGTGCTCTGTCTAGACAACTCATTTCATGAAGGTCAAAGAGGGTAGGCCTTGTCCTTTGATCCTTGACACTACTCTGCAGTCTCTTTTGAGCTTCACACTTGCTGAGAAATTTGGGTGGAGATGAAATGAGAAAACTTTGACTAAAATAAGCAGTACCCATTTTTAAAAGTTTTATTTCTTGTCATAATTTTCTAACAGCTGCATTTGGCTCAGCAGCTGCATGTGGCCCTCCACCCATCCAGGCCCCCATCTCCTTCAAAAAGCCTTCAACCTTTCATGCTGGTCTAGACCCATGGTTCTCCTAATTACCATCTGTCTGATCCTGGGCAAGCCTCAGTCATTTCAGCTGCAGAGAAGGCATGCAGTACATCAGTGCTTTGGAATTCCTTTTCCCAGTGACTGCAAATATATCAATGAATGAATGGCGATTTTGAATACAGCCTAAGATACACCTTTGATAAACCCAGTGTATACTAAAAGCACAATTTCTTTTCTTCTCTTCTCTTTTCTTTTCTTTCCTTTCCTTTCCTT
>NC_045434.1:65054822-65055106 GCF_002776525.5 Piliocolobus tephrosceles
TTCTTTCTTTCTTTCTTTCTTTCTTTCTTTCTTTCTTTCTTTCTCTTCCTTCCTTCCTTTCTTTCTTCTTTCTTTCTTTCTCTCTCTTTCTTCTTTCTTTCTTTCTCTCTCTTTCTTTCTTTCTTTTCCTTCCTTCCTTCCCTCCCTCCCTCCTTTCTCTCTTTCTCTCTTTCTTTCTTTCCTTCTTTCTTTCTTTCTTTTCCTTCCTTCCTTCCCTCCCTCCTTTCTCTCTTTCTCTCTTTCCTTCTTTCTTTCTTTCTTTCTTTCTTTCTTTCTTTCTTTCT